>NC_091460.1:82440008-82702508 GCF_027789765.1 Dendropsophus ebraccatus | reverse complement strand
CGTACTTTAAAAGGGCCCATTTGCACTGTGGTGGAATTTCAAGTGGAGGCCATGCAGCCTGTCACCTTGATTTAATGCCTCACCTCACGTGCATCTGCTATCCGCCCAAACAATTGATATGTCAATTCTTTGGCCAAAAAGCAGAGATGTGCGAGGCATTGCATTGAAACTAAAATTGTCATGGCCCTTAAAGTGGTGATGTCATGAGGTAAAAGGTAAAATCAGATGTGTACCATATACATATATGTATAGGACAGGCATACAGCCCCCCAGGTATCCAGCAGCAGCAGATACCTTGCGGCTTTGCCGCTCTCGTCTCCACGCCACTCTAGTGCACGGAAAAGGAAAGCCGAAATCTCGCGATGTCCGAGATTTCGGCTTTCCTTTTTCGTGCACTAGAGTACTGAGTACTGACATCTCAGACATCGCGAGATTTCAGTACTGAGTACTGACTGTGATCCGGCCAGCTGGAGATCTCGCACGTCATGAGTTCTAGGGCTGGAGATTCTTACAACTCCTCAGAGGTCTGATGACCTCAGCTTAGTTATATATATAACTTATATAAATAATATATATTAAAAGTTCCAACGCCACCCTACTCTTCCAGAAGGGTTAGACCGGCAGGGTCCTTGAACAAAAAATTTCTGCAGCCATACATAGGTAGTGGTAGTCTTTGAAGAGGAGTTGGCTACTGTAGGCAAGGAAAAGCAGGGCTATACACTCACGATACATAAAGGGAGCATATAGGAATCTGTGGTAGCAAGCTGTCATACCCTTCATTAACCCCTGACTGCCTTTTACTGTGCTATGATTCCATTATCTGATGTGCGACTATTTCACAGCTTGCTATTATCTGCCTCTGTTATAAAGCATATAGCATGTAAAATGGTCGGCCCTCGCACATGTTCACTTCATCAAATTTGGCACTCTTCGAAAAAAGTTTGGACATGCCTGGTATAGGAGAACAAATGCTGCTTTTACCGATTTACCGGTTTTGCCGGACTGTCCCGGCAATTTAATGTCCCGGGTATGTCCTGCCGAGCCCCGCCCCCGTAAGGGCCCCCAATGCAAACCATAAGTAAGGTAAAGTAAAGCTGGCAGTACTGGCTGTAGGCTGTATATTCTGCCTCAAGCCACTAGATGCCACTCTCTCCTCCCAACTACAGGGCCTGGCAGGGATGCCACTCCTGCATTTGGGCTAGAAGAGCCTGAAGGGAATGAAGATGGTCTTGTGCTGCAGGGAGCCAGGTAATGATGGGAGTCCACATGAGGGAATCATGGTGGAGGAAATAAATCTATATATATATTGTTGTGAGAGGCCAGGAGAATAGTAATCAGAGCTGTGACTGGTATACACCGCTCTGATTACCAGTCTCCAAGTCTCTCACACCAATGTATATAGCTTTACCTCATTCAGCTTTATCCACTCATGTGGACTCCTCATTATACCAGCAGTCACACACCACACTGTATTATACTGGAGGTATATTGAGAAGCCCACATAAGCAAGGGTAATGCTAAAGGATATAAAGCTCCAGTCTCCCCCAGACACCCTCCAGTGTGCCCCAGACACCCTCTAGCTACCAAGTTTTCAAGGTTTCATGGGACCTCCTGCAGTTGTTTGCTATGGGGCCCCATGACTCCTAGCTACACCCCTGCCCCTCATCTGTTCCTGTACTACTACACCCCTCATCTATTCCCGTATTACTTCTACTACTACAACCCTCATGCTTTTGTGTTGTTCTGACTGTAAAGTTCTAACTGGAAAATTCTAGGGAAAAAAAAACCCAAAACACTAGTGTCAAGCCACACCCCGTAAACCACACGCACAATAGGCCACACCAACAATAAGCCACACCCCTTGTTGTCAACGCTAAAGTGTCCGTGGAAAAAAATTTCAAATGAATAGAGTCGCAGAATCAAGCTCCGCTTAACCCTTAGACGACCCAGGGCGTATAGTTACGCCATGAAAGTCTGTCCCCAGACGACCTAGGGCGTAACTGTACGCCCTGGGTGTTTCTCCGGCTATGAAGCGTGCTCCGGAGCGGAGCGCGCTTTATAGCAGGTGGGGGCCGGCTGCAATCAGCAGCCGGGACCTCACCGGTAATGACACGCTGCAGCGATCGCGTTGCGGCGTTTAAGTGTGACAGGGGGAGTCCCCTGTCACTTACCGATCGGGACCCCCACAGTGTGACTGCGGGGGTCCCGATCGGTAAAACGGACTGCCGGAGGTCTCTCACCTGCCTTCCTGCGGTCCGATCGGCGATCTGCTGCACTGAGCCTGCACAGGCAGGCTCAATGAGCAGAGCGCCGATAACACTGATCAATGCTATGCCTATGGCATAGCAATCATCAGTGTGTGTAATCAAACTAGTGTATGTAAAAGTCCCCCAAAGGGACTTCAAATGTGTAAAAAAAAAAAAAAAAAGTTAAAAAACACTAACACACTACCCCAAAACCCCTCCCCCAATAAAAGTTGAAATCACCCCCCTTTCCCATTATATAAATAAAACATATACAAATAAATAAACATATAATATACCGTAGCGTGCGTAATTGTCCAATTAAAATATAACAAGCGTCATTGTGAACGGTAAACGGCGTACACGAAAAGAGGGAAAAAAGTGCGCGGATTACCGATTATATGTTACATTATATATAAAAAAAAATCAATAAAAAGTGATCAAAACGTCCGATCTTCACAAATATGGTATTAATAAAAACTAGAGATCATGGCGGAAAAAATTACACCCCATACAGCCCCGTAGGTGAAAAAATAAAACTGTTATAAGCGTCACAATAGGCCCATTTTATTTATAATTAATTGCCAAAAAAAAGGATTTCATTTTAAAAAAAAAATAAAAAAAAAATATATATATATATATATATATATATATATATATATATATATATATATATATATATATATATATATAACATTAGAGAATCTGTGTAACCTGCATATGGTTGTGTTTGGGCTGACCTATAGAATAATAGTATCATGTCGCTGTTACCATATAGTGCATTACGTAGACACAGGAACCCCCCAAATGTTACCATATTGCATTCTTTTTTACGATTTCACCAATTTATATCTTCATAAATAATATATTTGGAATTCCATCATACATGTTATGGTAAAATGAAAGACGCCATTACACAGTACAACTATTCCTGTAAAAAACAAGCACTTTCATGGCCCTGTAGATAGAAAACTGAAAGTGCTAGAGCTCTTAGAAGGGGAGGAGGGAAAAACGTAAAACACCAAGATCAAAATTTGCACGGTCCACTGGGTCATTTTGGGCCTGGTCCTCAAAGGGTTAATTCATCATTTTTTTCCTGTAAATATAAGCTCTCAGCTGGTGTAGGTTACCTGCCGCGCACACAGGATTTACGTAGAGGCAGTCCGTCTCTACATAAATCTCCGTACCACCGGACTTAACAAATGTCCCCCCCTATTGTTTTTTGTGACACCACAAGGTGTTAAAAGAATAAATATAAAAATAAATTGAATAAAAGATTATTACAAATAAATATTTGTCTATGGAGCTGTATTAGGGCTTATTTTTTGTACTACAAGCCATAGTTTTTATCAGTGCCATTTTGGTTTTCATAGGACTTGTTGATCCCTTCCTTCTAATTATTTATATGATGTGACCAAAAATTTGCAATTCTGGCATTTCATATTTTGGGGGCCAACATTTTAATACATTTGACAATGCCACATGCAACATAACAAAAAGGGACCTTTTACAATGATTAGATAGCATTGTGGTGCGTTTACACAGGCAGATTTATCTGACAGATTTTTGATGCCAAAGCCAGGAACAGACCATAAACAGGAAACGGATCATAGAGAAAAGACAGATTTCTCCTTTTCAAATCCATTCCTGGTTTTGGCTTCCAAAATCTGTCAGATAAATCTGCCTGTGTAAACGCACCATTACTCATATCAATAAGATCAGTTGTCTGCTAAAAAAGTATGCCTGAGCCAGACTGTATTAGCAGAGTTACTTTGGCAGGAATGGAGGTGAGGGTATGTTCATACAGGTTTGTGTTTTATTGCGTTACTGCAATGAAGGTTGGCTGGAGAGCAAATGAATGATTGATTACTGGAATGAAGTGACGCAGAATTGCAATGAAGTGAGCAACTACTGCAATTAAATTATGCATTCTCATTGCGTTACTGCATGTGTGAACATACCCTAAGCTGTCACCCATTTTAATCCGATGATTGCTTTATATTGCAGCACTGAAAGGGTTGGGATGGGCTCAACTCCTGAGCAGCACATCAGGAGGAGGACACAAGTTTGCTACTTTAATGTATTTGCAAAAATATTTACCTTGAAGAGCCCTACAAGTTTAAATTATATTAGCTGAGATGGGAATGCCCTTTAAAAGGGATTTCTGGGCAAAAACAGACTGATGAGCTATCCACAGGATAGGTCATTTGTCACTGATCGGTGGGGTACCGCCACCCTCACCTATCAGCTGTTGAATGAGTTTGTCCCCTGTGTTGTGCTGGCAATGTGTAACTGCAGCTCAGCCCACTTCAAGTGTATAGGAGCCAACCTGCAGTTTACTACACAGTGATAAGAGACAAGCTTTGGTCACTGTGTAGTGCAGGATCTGATCAATGACTGATGAGCTATCTTGTAGATAGCTCATCTTTCTGTTTTGCCTGGAAAAACCTATAGAAGAAGAAAAAAAGAAAAGAACGCAGCATATTTATCAAACAGTCTAATGCACTTTGATAAATCTGGAATACGGTGTCCAGTTCTGGAGACCTCATCTAAAAAAGGACATTGATAAAATAGAACAGGTCCAAAGACGGGCTACAAAAATGGTGGAGGGTGTGAGGCATAAACCATATCAGGAAAGACTTAAAGAGTCTAGTGATGTCACGATACCAGAATTTTGAGTTCGATACCGATACTAACTTTTTTATTTCGATACTCAATACCAGTTCGATACTTAGTAAAGTATAAAAGAAAAAAAAAAAAAATGGTAGAAATATAATACCCCTGCACTATTACAGTGATACCAATTTTTGGCCTATTTTTATTTTATTGTGTTAAAAATAAAGTTAGTGATATCTGTCTAAGACAGCTCTGCTGCATCAGCTATCACTAAGACAGCTCTGCTGCATCAGCTATCACTAAGACAGCTCTGCTGCATCAGCTATCACTAAGACAGCTCTGCTGCATCAGCTATCACTAAGACAGCTCTGCTGCATCAGCTATCACTAAGACAGCTCTGCTGCATCAGCTATCACTAAGACAGCTCTGCTGCATCAGCTATCACTAAGACAGCTCTGCTGCATCAGCTATCACTAAGACAGCTCTGCTGCATCAGCTATCACTAAGACAGCTCTGCTGCATCAGCTATCACTAAGACAGCTCTGCTGCATCAGCTATCACTAAGACAGCTCTGCTGCATCAGCTATCACTAAGACAGCTCTGCTGCATCAGCTATCACTAAGACAGCTCTGCTGCATCAGCTATCACTAAGACAGCTCTGCTGCATCAGCTATCACTAAGACAGCTCTGCTGCATCAGCTATCACTAAGACAGCTCTGCTACATCAGCTATCACTAAGACAGCTCTGCTACATCAGCTATCACTAAGACAGCTCTCCTGCACCACCCACCACTAAGACAGCTCTCCTGCACCACCCACCACTAAGACAGCTCTGCTGCATCAGCTATCACTAAGACAGCTCTGCTGCACCAGTTACCAAGATTGCGGAGGAAGAGAAGAGGAGGTTACACAGGATCCCACACACTACAGCCGATCTTATCTGCTCCTCTCAGCCCCGGCCACCTCCCCCACCTGCCAGCCGGCTGGATCCTCACATGTGCTGCACTTCCCCCGGATCTCACAGACCCCCGCTCTCCCTATTCATCCTCCCCACCTCCAGCCTTCTCCATCCTCCTCTCTCCGTGACCTCCCGCTCTCTTCTGTGCAGCTCCGGCTCCTCTCCCGGACATCCCGCTCTCCCTCCAGCCTTCTCCTCCGTCCTCTCTCCCGGACCTCCCGCTCTCCCTCCAGCCTTCTCCTCCGTCCTCCTCTCCCGCTCTCCCTCTCCAGCCGCTCTCCGTGCAGCTCCGGCTCCTCCGCATAAATCATCTCTCTGATAAGAGAGTCTGGCGGAGCCGGACTCTGTAATCAGAGAGACACCAGCAGCGGGGGTCTGTTACACACAGTAGCCGACCCCCGCTGTATATGGAGCGGGCTCAGGAGGGGTCAGATGCCGCTGTCAGTGTGACAGCGGCATCTATATACTTAAATAGCCGGCACTAGCAATAGCTAAGTGCCGGCTATTTGAAATTGGCGCCAATGGGAGCGGAGGGAGGGAGAGAAGAGGAGGAGACTGCAGGGGGCAGGGGGAGGCACATAGAGAACACGGCCGGCGCTCAGCTAGCCGCCCACCGTGTTCTCTGCTTAACTTAAAGTTTCGATACCAGGAAATCCTGGTATCGAACGTTTTTTTTGCCCGAAATATCGATAGTAGTATCGATATTTCGGTGCATCGTGCATCCCTAAAAGAGTCACTGTCGTATTTTTTTTTTTTGCAGAAATCAATAGTCCAGGCGATTTTAAGAAACTTTGTAATTGGGTTTATTAGCCAAATCTGCCATTATCTGCATGTAAAAAGCCTTTTCCCAGGTCCCCCCCTCCTTCCTCTTTTTCATCCACTCTGAAAAATCTGAAAATTGTGACTTGTTGCAGGAGACGTCCCCTGTCTGCTCTAGGGAGAGGGGAGGGGGGAGGAGGAAGGAGGGAGTTAGCCGGCAGCAGAAAGCAGATAACAGAGGATTACAGGCACGGAGCTGGGTGACAGCTGTAATTTGAGCTCAGACAGGTCACTGGTGATGGTCAGAACAGATAACGGGTGAGGGATTTGTAGATTAACTCTTTGTTGTCCTGTTTTGGTCTTCTCTTTAGCTCTCTCCATAGGAGAACAATGAAGACAGGGGGGAGAGCTTCAAACTGCTTTTTCATGATAAAAATGCATTTTTCGGATAATAAACCCAATTACAAAGTTTCTTAAAATCGCCTGGACTATTGATTTCTGCAAAAAAAAATTTCACGACAGTGACACTTTAAGGATTTGAATCTGTATAGTCTGGAGGAAAGAAGGGAAAGGGGGGACATGATTGAAATTTTTAAGTATGGTAAAGGATTAAATAAGGGTCAAGAGGGGAGTGTTTTTAGTAAAAAAAAAAAAAACTGAGCTCAAGAACAAGAGGACACAGTGAGAGGTTAGTTGGGGGAAAGATCAGAAGCAATGTGAGAAAATATTATTTTACTGAAAGAGTAGTAGATACCTGGAACAAACTTCCAGAAGAGGTTGTTGGTAAATCTACAATAACAGAATTTAAACACGCCTGGGATAAACATACATCTATCCTAAGATAATAAGAAAGAAAATACTAAAAGGGCAGACTTGATGGACCCAGTGGTCTTTTTCTGCCAAGAATCTTCTATGTTTCTAAATTATTAGGCCGTCTAGTCTGTTTAAATTGTCTTACTAGCAGACAGGTATAGTAAATCTATGTAAATGTGTACAAAAAGTAAACTCAGTTTTAAATCCATGAACCATTTTATAATAAAATCAGATAGTATTTCTATATTATTACATATACAGAATAATACACACATTACCTGTAGAGTGAGTAATCAGGGGAAGGGTCTTGAGGCGCCTTGTTAGGCGGTACAGGTTAAGATAGCCTTGGCCTCTCACTTTGCAGTGCTGGTACTGGGTGAAACGTTCATTGACCACATGAAGTAACCACAGAAGGACTTTAGCAGTGACTACAGCGGTCATCAGGTTAAGCGGTGCTATGTACTCCCTGCAGATGTCTTCTTCTCCATTCAGTACACAAAAAAACACAGCTACACATGTAAGGGCTACAAATGCCACCTGAAAGAGAAACACAGTATTAAACAACTACAAGTAGAATGTAGATCATAAAAGAAAAATATAGATTAAGCTGAAACTGAAAACTTTACTTTGTTTCAGAACACCTATGTGCAGTAAAAGTAACCTGTCCCCAATAAACCTTTGCTGACTAAAGTATTGTCAACAAGGAACACTGGAAAGTGTAATTCAGTGGGGATTTCTCTATAGGAGGAAGAAAAGCTTGTAACTTGCTTCTCTACTGACAATAATATAGCTGCACGAAAAGAAAGACACTGGATCATTTTACTTTTGCAAACTCTCTATATTTGTCCTTTCCAGTGCCAAATTTTGCACAGAGAACGGGTATGTGTCATTTACTATTCCTGTACACTGTTGAGGTGGCAATTTTTCAAGGGTTTTCAATTTTTTTTTTTATTTCCTTAAATTATGCATACCTGTCCAAAGAATTTACTTATTAAGCTTGTGTTTAGTGCCATTTTTTGCACAACCTACACACACAAAAACCACCCAAAATTGATTTGTGAATGCACAAGGATTTATGAAGAACCAAATTATAAAATACCATAGAATGAGTAACATAATGAAGTCAGCATGTCAGACATTCAGCAAACTGTAGTAGATCTATGCCACCTTCCTTATTGCTTTCAGCTTCCTTATTGGTTGCTTGCAGTACCCCATGATGGCCAGCAGATGTCACATTTATTCCAGTTTATGAAAATATGTCATACAATAAAGTGTACTAGACATTTCACTAACTATGGCAATAATGAAAATAACTTAAAATAAATAATGTCTGGTGGTTCTGCACTTTGTTTCTTTCTACATTCAACATGTCAGGTTTTGCGACCTGCAAGCTGCTGCAACCACAACCAGAAATCTATCCTTTCAGATTTGGACAATTTATATGCCAAAACATGACCACATTTTATTATCTACAATTAGGCATTATGACCCAGTGCCCTCATTTGCCAGAATTGTGGCTCCACATTTGTCAAAATTGTGCATGGACAGTCTGTCACATTAATTATCTCAGTTAAAGGAGAATTCCGGCCAAAATTAATTTTTGATATGTTGTTACTTATGAAAAGTTATACAAATTTCTAATGTACATTAATTATGGGAAATGCACATACAGGGCTATTTCCCTTAATTTAGTAGATCAGGAAGTGTTAGAATTCTCTCAGATCCAGTGACGTCACGACGAAAGGTGTAATTCCTATGCAGTGTCCAGCGGAGGGCGCTCTATATATAGAAGTCTATGGGACTTTGTGTCTATAGATATCTATGATAAAGTAATGTAGTGTAGTGTACAGTATGCTTTATTGAATGAATACATCTATGGAATACTTTGGGGAGCAAGGGTACTTGCTCCCTAAAGTATTGCATAAATGTATTCATTCAATATATTAGGATATCACAGTAAGCCCGCCGATCCACCGCATTCCCGCCGCCCGCCGATCCTGGTGTCCGCACTGATGCATCGGGAGCCGGTATATGAGAGCGGAGAGCAGCGGCCAGGCGGGGAGTCAGCAGTGGTATAGGGAGAAAGTATTACGGAAGGAGGAGGAGGGGGGAGCGCTACTGTGTACTGAGCGGCTCCCCCCTGCGCCCGGCGGCATAAGCAGTGGCATCAGCGGCGGCAGGCAAGTCATATCCATAACCCAGCTACAGCTCCCATCAACTGTTCATACTATAAGCAGATGATGGGAGCTGTAGTTCAGTGTATATAGTCCGGATCGGCTGGAATGCGGCGGATCGGCTGGTGGCGGGAATGCGGCGGATCGGCGGGCTTACTGTGATATCCTAATATATTGAATGAATACATTTATGCAATACTTTGGGGAGCAAGTACCCTTGCTCCCCAAAGTATTCCATAGATGTATTCATTCAATAAAGCATACTGTACACTACACTACATTACTTTACATAGACATCTATAGACACAATAAAGTCCCATAGACTTCTATATATAGAGCGCCCTCTGCTGGACACTCCATAGGAATTACACCTTTTGTCGTGACGTCACTGGATCTGAGAGAATTTCTAACACTTCCTGATCTACTAAATTAAGGGAAATAGCCCTATATGTGCATTTCCCATAATTAATGTACATTAGAAATTTGTATAACTTTTCATAAGTAACAACATATCAAAAATTAATTTTGGCCGGACTTCTCCTTTAATAAAGCAAATCTATCATCAAACATGAGCAAGGAAGATTTTACCGCTCCCAGAGCAGCAGTGTCACGCTGAATCCAGCTGTGCTATTCTTTTCCACATCTGCTGAACAGTTTGTTCTTCTTAATATGCTAATGAGCAAGTCTAGTGCTCTGGAGACAGGCCCAGCACCCCCAGTGCACCGATTGCCCCTACAACTGATGACATGGCTAATTAGTATTTCTCTACCTGAATCCCGGCCTGGAAAGAGAAATATATAGTGCACTGGGAGCACTGGGCCTATTCTCCAGAGCACTAGACTTGCTCATCAGCATATTTGGAGGGAAGGCATCATGAAACTGTGCGCAGAATCGGAAGAGAAGGGCAGCGCTGGATTCAGCTTGGCGGCACTAATAATGGGAAGGACTAGTAAAATGCATATTCTCACACAATACTTTTCATTTTCAAACACCAAAAAGCAGTAAGGCTAGGGATTGTCTTTATTTTTAAGGAGAACTAGGTCCAAAACATAATTTTAATATGTCATTACAAATTCCTAATGTTCATTAATTATAGGAAATGCACATATAGAGCTATTTCCCTTAATTTAGTAGATCAGTCAGGCTTCGAATTCTCTAAAAAACTGTGACGTCACGAATCAGGTGTAATTCACATAAAGTTTCCAGCAGGGGGCGCACTATACTTAGAAGAAGTCTATGTAGTGTACGGTCTATAGAAGTCTATGTAGTGTGGTATCTATGGAACTCTATGCAGTGTAGTATTAGTAAGATTATTTGTTACAGTACAATATCCTTTATTGATTTTTATGGAATAATTTGGGGAGCAAGGACACTTGCCTCTCCCTCTCTCCCTCCCTGTGCTGCGAGCACTCACACCAGGCGAAAGGGAGATGGACGGCACCGAGCAGGGAGGGAGAGGAAGCAGTTAGATGCACGGGTACCTTTCTCCCTCCATCTCCCTCCCTGTGCTGCCGATGACAAGTGCTCACACCGGGAGAGAGTGAGAAGGACATCAGCGAGCAGGGAGGGAGAGAGGTGCCCGTGCATCTAACTACTTTCCCCCCTCCCTCCCTGTGTTGGCCGGTGGCGTACGGGCTGAGCACGGGTCAGGAGCGCTCATAGTATCAACAGATGATGGGGGAGTAGAACAGTGTGTATCTGGCCCACGGCATCGGGCAGGGAGGAAGACGCACGGGCACCTCTCTCCCTCCCTGCTCGGTGCAGTCCATCTCCCTCTCTCCCAGTGTGAGTGCTCGTCAACGGCAGCACAGGGAGGGAGAGAGGGACATGCAAGTGTCCCCAAATTATTCCATAAAAATCAATAAAGGATATTGTACTATAACAAATAATCTCACTAACACTACACTACAGACTTCCATAGACTTCTACACATAGTGCGCCCCTGCTGGACACTTCATGTAAATAACACCTGATTTAAAGCCTGCCTGATCTACTAAATTAAGGGAAATAGCACTATATCTGCATTTCCCATATTTAGAGTACATTAGGAATTTGTGTAACTTTCCTTATGTAATAACATATTAAAAAATATGTTTTGGCCGGAGTTCACCTTGAAGTGTACCAGTCATGCCCTCCCCATGCCTCAGTCATGCCCTCCCCATGCCTTATCAGCAGCAAGTTCACCTGTAGACTCAAAGTTTGAGTTTTCTTGGTTACCAACACGCAATGAGACCATAATGCCTGACCCAATGGATCCAAGGTCTCAATGGGCATTGGTATCCAAGGAGACCTAAACTTCTAGTTTAACAGAGGAACTCACTACTGATCTGGCACAGGGCCAGCATAACTTAAAATCGACTCTGTACCCACAATCTGACCCCCCCCCCCCCAAACCGCTTGTACCTTCAGATAGCTGCTTTTAATCCAAGATCTCTTCTGGGGTCCGTTCGGCAGGGGATGCAGTTATGTCCTAAAAACAACTTTTAATCTTGCAGCGCTGTGTCTAACGGCCGGGGCTTACATTTGTATATGCATTAGGCTGGCACAACCTCTCTGTCCTTCCTCCCCACCCTCCTCATCATTAGGAATGCTCCAGGCAGATTTCCTCCTATTCCCCACCTGTGTGCATAATGAACATGGGCTGGACCGTTAAAGACACCTGTGCAAAGCTCAAACAGCAGTAAATGTTCCTGGATCATTCCTAATGATGAGGAGGGTGGGGAGGAAGAACAGAGAGGGTGTGCCAGCCTAATGCATATACAAATGCAAGCCCCGGCCGTTAGACACAGCGCTGCAGGATTAAAAGTTGTTTTTAGGAGAATAACTGCATCACCTGCCGAACGGACCCCAGGACAGGTCTTGGATTAAAAGCAGCTATCCGAAGGTACAAGTGGTTTGGAGGGGGGGGGGGGGACAGATTGTGGGTACAGAGTCGCTTTAAAGGAGAAGTCTGGCGAAAAATTTTAAATAAAGTATTGTATTGCCCCCCAAAGTTATACAAATAACCTATATACACTTATTACAGGGAAATGCTTAGAAAGTGTTTTTTCTCTGCACTTACTACTGCATCAAGGCTTCACTTCATGGATAAAATGGTGATGTCACGACCAGACTCCCAGAGCTGTGCGGGCTGTGGCTGCTGGAGAGGATGATGGCAGAGAGATGCTCAGTGTCCCTCCAGTGCCCTGTGTCCCTCAGTGTCCCCCTGCCATCATCCTTCCCAGCAGCCACAGCCCGCACAGCTCTGGGAATCGGGTTGTGACATCACCATGTTATCCAGGAAGTGAGGCCTTAATGCAGTAGTAAGTGCAGGAAAAAAAGCACTTTATAAGCATTTCCAATAATAAGTGTATATTGGAGATTTGTATAACTTTTGGGGGGCAATACAATACTTTAATAAAAATTTTCACCAGACTTCTCCTTTAAGTGGATCACAAAGAGAATAAGATCCTTTTTGGTGCATAAAAGTTGTGAATCATAAGCAAAGATAAAAAGGTGTAAAAACTTTTTGGAACAAAGTGCAAGCGCCAAAATGTTGCCACATGCAAAAAGCACAAAAATACAGATGCATGTTTAAAGTTTACTTTATAACTGAACATGCAACAGGATAGTAAATCTATACACAAACATAGATGACCTGTTTAAAACTAAGCTAGTGCAAAGAAAGACAGTTGTAGTAAAAGATCTTGTGATTTGGCCAAAGCTGCCATGTTGCCCCTAGCTTAACAGCAAAAATGCTTGACACAGTAATGGACAGGCAACTGGCAACCTTCAAGTATATTGAGTTTTAAGTATATTGAGTTTTAAGTATATTGCACCTTTATTACATCATTTACCTGTATTAGCAGAAGGATAATGCTAACAGTGACGGTGGGGACAGGGTGGAAGGATGGCCGGATCTCAGCCTGCAGTTTCTGTGAAGGGAGGAGAGGGGCATCCAGTAAACAGTCATCATCTGCGCTCTGGGTCAGCTCTCCAGAACTCTGCAATAGAATGGAAGAGGAGAAGGACAATTATTACCAAAACCAAGAAATGTTTCTACCAGTCAGCAGTCACAGGGACCCAATACCATGTGTATTGGTTTTATTGCTTCAGTATCCAAATCAGTGTTTCTTTGCATATCCCACTATAGACTTTTTTGTTAACTATCGAACAATTTGAACCCTTCACTAGCAGCCAAATCCTGAAAATTAGAAACAAATTTCAGTGATCTACAGCTATTCCCATATGTACTAGCAGTGCTCTAGAGAGAACATTCACATGCGGCAGAACTATTACAGAAATTTCTATAAACTACTCTACACCACCTATTAAGGTTTGTAAAAACACATGCACACTTCAGGAACAATCCCATTCAGATGTATTAAATGATTTTTTTTTATTTTTATTTTTTACATTGAAGAAATTTCTGCCACATGAGACCATACACATGTGCCATTTCTTTAAGATGTTGGTTTCGGTAAAACTCAGCGTGTGCCATACGTACCTGAGCCCCAGTGCTATTCTGTATAACTGCTACATAAATGCAAAGCAGTAAAAAAATAAATAAAAATGTTCAAGTGTCAGAAATGCATCCCAGCTGTCAAAGTGTGCTCATGAGTGAGAGGTTCCTTACACATTGTGAGTCATTTTTATTGCATACATTACACGCCTGAGACAAATCTGTGTCATCTTCCCAGAAAACAAAAAAGAATCCAGAGAAGACATGTTAATATAAAGGCTAGGATATCTACGTACGTGATTTACTGGAAATGATTCAGGAATGAGAATGTCACTGTAATAACAATGAATGGAGCAATACCCATTTAGAAAAGGTCACCTATGGCAGGGATGCATCTGATAACATTGCTGTGCCGAGATTAACAGAGCCGGGGTTATTAGAAATACACAAACTCCAGAATGTTCCTACTGCACTGGAGAGACCTTTACACATGGTAATATGCTCAATCCAGAGCAGACCGCTCAAACTTGTTTTCAGGAAAATTCAATTTGTCGTCCGGTAACACAACAGTCGAAATGGAGTTACATATTAACCAGCATTGTGCAAAGGGCCAACATTAAGAATAATGTATTGCATGGGAAAATTCTAGCTCTGTCCCAAAAGAATATAAACTTAGGGTACAAACCCACTTGACGTATTTGCTGCGTGAATCAGTCATAAAAATAAGCAGGCAAAACGCAGGTTGGCTTTATACAATTGTTCTGCGTTAAAATACGCAATTGTGTATTTTTGAAGCGTGAAGCTTGTTGTTAGCAAAGCATCAGTTGTTAACAACCTGTGCGAAAAACGCATGTAGCTTCACGATTCAAAAATACGCAATTGCGTATTTTAACGCAGAACAATTGTATAAAGACAACCTGCGTTTTGCCTGCTTATTTTTAAGACTGATACACGCAGCAAATACGTCAAGTGGGTTTGTACCCTAAAAGAATATTTAAAGGGGTTGTCTAGGCTTAGAAAAACATGTCTGCTATCTTTCAGGAACTGCACCAGTGGACCTCAGTTTAGTTGTGGTTTATGAAGTTCCATTTGAATTAATGAAGCTGAATTGTAATATTGTGGAAATAAATAAATAAAAACACTTTTTTGCAACAGGCTGTGCTGTTATTTACAAAAAAAGATGAAAAAAAAAGCTGATGGAAAAACAGGATTAATGTGTACGCTACACAAACAAACATGTGTTTTACCCTGTTACAGCTGTAACCTGTTTGCTGTGATCCAGGGTGGATAAAAATCAATGATTTTTTTTAAAAAATCAAAAAAATCGGATTTTTTTGATTTAAATCGGATTTTTTTGATTTAAATCGGATTTTTTTCAATAAACTGCTTTTTGAGGAAAATATTTTACCATCCAAAGGTTCTTCCATCATGAGATAAAGCGGAGTTGTTTAACTCAGTAGAATAAAGGCTGTATATGTTCTCAAATGTTACAACATGAACAGAGTTGAGAAAAAGACCTTAATCCTATTGTTCTACAAACCTATGAATACAGAATCATCCCCTTCAGTACCAAGTCCAAGAAGTTAGACAATATGTTTCTGATTGTTTGGACTATTTTTTTTTTTTTTTTTGTTTAGCCAAATTAGTTAACATGGATGTTTGTTTAAGCAAATAACGTATGCTGTAATGTTGTTATTGTTTCAGTTGAATAAATCCATTTAAATTGTTATTAAGTTCAGGATTATTTTTCTCCTTCCTAAGTACAACAGAACAGTGGTGTCCAAATATGAATGATTAACCCATTAAACTGGGGAGAAAAAAGTAATATAAAAAGTGATTCTAAAAATCTTCATCTACTTGCATGTTAAAGTAGCAAGAACTAGTTTAGGTAGAAACTTTGATTTAAATCACTGATTTAAATCAAGCCTTCCTGACTAGTGATTTAAATCGTGATTTAAATCGTGATTTAAATCAGTTTGATTTAAAACAAATCCACCCTGCTGTGATCCTGGCGTTTTTTACCTGTACTTCCTTCTCCTTGATGACATCCTCATCAGGAGTAGTTCAGATACAGGTATAGAGTATATCCAACTAAGCAAAAAATAGCAAACACAAACGGAGCAATAAATAACAGAACCCAGTTGCGCTAAAATGGCTGATGCAGTGGCATCTATACAGTAGTGAGTAACAGATAGCTAACTTCAACTGCTAGTATCAGAGTGGTTCCTGGAAATGACAAACAGATTTCTGTCAAATGTGCAAGAAAAATCAACTGATCATAAAGTCCATTTGGATTCATGGTTCTTTAAAGGGGTTATCCAGCGCTACAATAACATGGCCACTTTCCCCCCTACTGTTGTCTCCAGCTCAGGTGCAGTTTGCAATTAAGCTCCATTTACTTCAATGGAACTGAGTTTCAAAACCCCACCCAAACTGGAGACAACATTCTGGGGAAAGTGGCCATGTTTTTGTAGCGCTGAATAACCCCTTTAAAGAAAAATACACTCTGCTTCCTTTGTAATATGAGCCTGCCCTAGTCACCTTTGCTCAGACCAGTATAGCATAATCTCCTTGTACCTTGGTTGATAGGACCCTCGCCTGCGTAAAATATAGGAGCAATAAGGTTATTTCCATGATCCCAAAAGAATAGGCAAAGCATTTGTTTAGAGCAGGCCCTCCAGTGTGAGAAGATATTGGCATCGCCTTCACCTAATTTGTATCCATTGCTCCCATTGTTAATCAGTAAACTATTGTGACAAGCTGGCACCAACTACATATTGCGATTATGTGCATTCAGCCATGTCTTACCATGTTAAAGACATGTTCTTAAGAGATTTACACCAGTTAAACCTGTAGCAGAGAAACTGCAATTCAATAAGCAAGCTTTACTTGAAACAGAGCACTATTAATAATAATCTGGTCTATCCTCTACCTTATACCTAGTGTCTCTTATTCACTGCCATTTCAAGCGAACTTCCTTCCATTTCATAGCCTGTGCTCTGTAACATATTGCCAACTCACTTCATTTACCAAAAATGACTCTTTACCACAAGGAAAAAGAAAAACCCTTAAGTCTTGGCCACTAGGTGTCTCTCCTCATGAATATCTGCAGTCTAGCTTAGCTTAGCTACTGTTATGTACAGGAAAAAGCCTGGGCTTGGTACCTTTGAGCACGTCTGCCTCCTCCAGAGGGTCCTTGCTGAAAACAAATGGTACATCAGGCTTCCCTGTCATCTCTGACCACCCATAAAGTTCTAGGCAGCTGTCTCTTTTGTAAGCTTCAGCGTCAGTACTACCCAGTGCATCGATGACCCCCTCCCCCCCCCCAGCACTTTATCTATGTTAAGGTAAGAAATCATGTCAGAAGTGAGGTACAATGTCAGATTACAAGCAGAGGTCAGGAAACACAGGAAGTAAGGACATAAATTCTGATGATGAAAAGCTAAAAGGGTTACGGGCAGCTATGGAAAATAGCTGACGTTTTAATCTCCCATCCTTCCTTTGCAGAGAGCACTGGGCAGCTCCGGATCGCCCCAAAATGTCCAATCTAGTAAAATGAAATATTAATTGGAGAGCACCATTGTAATTGTGCCAGACTGAGGAATTTAGAAAACATTAAAATTTTGCCACAAAGTGACTCCCAATTTTTTTTAAATTCACTTTAAAAAATGTTTTACTTCGTTGCTGAATATTTTATGGTATTACAAGGATGTCATTACAAAGTACAATTAGTCACACAAAAATAAGGAGTCCAGCGGTTTATAAAATCCAGCAGCCAGCAGGGGCAAGGGGAAATTGACTATAAGTACTAAGGGGCCTCCCCCTGTGCCCCTGGTGAGCGTCAGGACCAGCTGCGGGACCCCCCACCAGGCTCTTCAGAGCTCACACGTCACGACCTGGCTAATGGACAGGTCACTCAGTAAGTCAGTGACTAGGGTGGGACATATAGAGCTCTGCATTTTCCTTTCCTGCATTTGGCCATACATCTTCAATAACTGATGGCTGAACAGCTGGACGTACCTGCTGATACATCCCCCCCCACCTCTTCTGTCTTATGCCGCTAGTTATCTGTGTATTTCCTTGTGTTGTAGAGAAATTCCATCCAAAAGAAATATGTAATTAGTTCCTTTGGTGCACTGGGGGCATTCCTCGGCCCCCCAAGTGCACTATTCGGCCCGCCTGCCACCTCCTACATATCCGCTTACTTATGTATATTTATTTGCAGAAGCAGGCCTCTGTTCCTGCACATGCAGAAAAGACCGGCCTGCTTATGCATACTTTAATCCCCTTAAAGTATGCATAAGCAGGCCGGTCTTTTCTGCTCCAGGTAGAGGTAAAAAAAAAAAAATGAAACTTCTGCAGAAGCATAAAGCATTACTTACCTATCTATTCCATTTTTGAAAATTCCAAAAATCCATTTGTTTTTGGGGGGGTTGTTTTGTTTTGTGTTTCTGCACTTGCTGGTTGAGCAGTTGTACACAGTACTGCAGGTTCCAGAATGCAATGCTTTCCCTCAGCTGCTCATCACAGTCCTCAACCCTGCACATTCCCCGCCCAAAGCTGTTGCAGAACATCTAGGCTGTGTTCACACATTGCAGTTTCATTGTTTTACTGAATAATTTGCAGTAATTTATGATTTCATTGTGGTCCCACCCACACAGCCCGCTGTATTCTCTACCTGTAACACCACACAGCACGCTGTATTCTCTACCGGTAACACCACACAGCACGCTGTATTCTCTACCCCTAACACCGCACAGCAAAATAAATTTTCTACCCGTAACACCACACAGCACACAGTATTCTCTACCAGTAACACTGATATTGGAATAAAAGTAAAGAACTTTTATAATTTTTGTTTTCTTTTCATTTCCATGCACATATTATGATCAAGCATCTGTTATCTTTGAAGTTGAGCCCTAAAATAGGGCTCTGATCCTCTCTGCAGTTTATCATCATTTACTTGTGTTACTGCATCATTTTTGTGAATACGCTGCAGTACTGCAATGGCACTCCAACATATGTGAACACAGTCCTAATTTCACTGCACATTTCTGCACAATTAGAGAAATAAGTGCAACACCTGCTTCTGGCCGGTCAAAGATGGTGAATCACTCAGGGGATTGGGGGATCCAGTCAAGCCTCCTGTGACATCACGCCCTGCCCCCTGTCTGCATCATCAGCCTGATCTCAGCAAACACACACAATGTGAGACAGAGGCATGGAAGATTTGTCTCCTAAGGGGGAGAGCAGAAGGAGCAGGAAACAATGTGGATTTGCACAGAGGCCATTTTTTTTCCACTTCCTGGATTTCCATCAGCTACCAGTGTGGAAGAACCGTACAGATACAGTAATACATTGAATAGACACATATTTAACTTTTAATGTACTTTTATTAGAAAACAAGTTTTTCTTATCCGGAGTTCTCCTTTAAATATGCATAAGCAGCCCCGAATGAAGAGGGTGGAAGCCGGTGTCGCGGTCCGTTTTTAGAATCAATGGAGCCGCATCATACAGGGGAGGGAATTCCCTCCCACTGGGGGCGGCCCGGCCTACCTCCAGTGTTTGAGCACCGACCGGTTCCGGTGCATAGAACGGCGCCGTGCACAGGAACCGGGCCGCGGTCCAAAAAACGAACCGCGTCACCGGCTACCCCGTGACGGCGCCGTTCGATCAGTGGGTTCAGAATAAAGAGGCTGTACCTGGTGGTACATCCTCTAAGAATTTTTGGTAATTTTTCACCAAATAAATAGAAAAAAAATAGAAAAGGAAAAAAAATGTTTCATGTGCCTATAGCTGTACCCCTGGCTGCATGTAAACACTGCAGAGATGGTTAACAGCGTGCTGACACCCTGTTGACTATAAATAACTGGCCAGTTTGCAAACATGTCTACAATGAAGTTATAAAATGTCCTTGCAGGATAGTGCAGCAGCACAGATCATACCAGCACAGTAGTGGAGAGCCGGATGTGAAAGTCTGGCTCTCCAAACAGATGGCCAACTGCTGTATGCATAGCACGCAAACGCTGTATAGTCATGGCCAAAAAAGTTTTGAGATGGACACAAAATTAGTTTTTTTACAAAGTTTGCAGCACAGTGATTTGAGATTTTTGAGTCAGATATGTTCTATTTTATACTGAAGGGCAACTAAAGGCATTCCTGATGTTTTTCACCTTTTATACAAAGATTTCATAATGAGAATACTCACCCTTCTTTTTCAAGACTTTTGGAATGCTGGATATAAGCTTTGGGACCAAATCCTGACTAATGGTAATCCATTCTTGTCTAAATAGTGTTTGGAGTTTATTGCAAATTTTTTTTGATTGTCCACAGGGTCTCAATGTGATTGAGATCTGAAGAGCTTCCTAGCCACAGACCAAAGATTTAAATTTTTGGTTTGTTTACCTTGAGTGATGCAACTCCTTGGGCTAAAACAGGGACGGGGAACCGTCCGCCCTCCAGGTGTTGCAAAAATACAATTCCCATAATTCCTGGACAGCCAAAGCTTCCTGCTTTTAGTCCCTTTATGAATTCACCTACAGACCCATATGAGGTCTTATTTTCTGCAACACCAATTGTACTTTGCAATGGCACACAATTTTTCCTTAACCCCTTAGTGACCGCCGATACGGCTTTTTACGGCGGTCACTAAGGGTCCTTATTCTGCTGCCATCAGCTTTTTACGGCGATGGCAGAGAATAAGGCTGCGGGGCCGGGACGGCCCCCACCCCATCCCCCCGGCTACCGGAGGTAGTTGAGGGGTTGGGGCAGTGTGTGGGGTCCGTCCCGCCCCCCCCCCCCCCCCCCCTAACTGACGGTCGCCGCTATTAACGTTATAGCGGCGGCCGTCGGTAAAGGGGATTACCGGTGCTGCCGCCGCCTTTCATCTCCCCCCGCCGTGAATCTACGGCGGGGGGAGATGAAATAAGTGTCCCCCAGACCTCAGATCAGCCCCCCCCCGATCACTAACCCCCCTCCCCCGGCGGCCATCATTTCCAAGATGGCCGCCACCATCGATGTGAACCGACTAATGTCAGTTCACAGCGATGGAAAAGTTAAAATGAATGAAAGCCCCATGCTCTCCGCCACCGGAGAGCATGGGGCAGTCATCGGGGACCCCCCTCTTGGGTCCCGGTACAAGCGATCAGCAATATATACTATATACCGCTGATCGCTTGTACCATGTGCTCCTGGCACTTTTTATCCCCTGTCACCATGAATGATTGGTGACAGGGGATAAAAAGTGATGTCCCCCCACCCCCCCTGTCACCCCCGTCTCCCAGTCACCCCCCCTTCCCCATATACTCACCTGATCCTGGAGCTCCTTCCTCCTCGACGTCCTGGCTGGTTATGAAGTGGGCATGCGCTTCACAACCAGCCAACTCTGAAAATTTAAAGTGACAGAGACCAATTTGGTCTCTGTCACTGAACTATGATTACTGAGATAGAAAATATCACAGTAATCATAGTAATACAGTGAAAATAAATATGTAAAGTACAAAAAGTGACAAACATACAAAAAAATAAAACACACACTTTTTATTATAGTAATAATTGCAGTTTACTCCCAAATTACCCCTAACCCCTCCCCAGATTACCCGTAACCACCGCACGTTGCCCATAACCACCGCACGTTGCCCATAACCACCGCACGTTGCCCATAACCACCGCAAATTGCCAGTGACCCCCTCCCGATTGCCCGTAACCACCCCAAATTACATGTACCCACTCCAGATTACCTATAAGCACTTCAGTTTATCAGTAACAATCCCAGATTGTCTGTAACCCTTCCAGGTTGCACATTAACCCCCCCAGGTTCCCCGTAATCATGCCAGATTACATGTAACCCCCCCAGATTGCACGTAACCACCGCGCATCGCCTCTGACCACCGCACGTCGCCTCTGACCACCGCACGTCGCCTCTGACCACCCCAAATTGCCAATGACCCCCTCCAGATTGCGGTGCCCATGCCAGATTACAGGTATCCACCCCAGATTGCCTATAAGAACTTCAGTTTATCCGTAACCACCCCACATTGCCCGTAACCACCCCACGTTGCCCGTAACCACCCCAGATTGTCAGTAAGCACTGCAGGTTGCCCGTAACCACCCCACGTTGCCCGTAACCATCCCAGATTGTCTGTAAGCACAGCAGGTTGCCCGTAACCAGCCCACGTTGCCTGTAACCACCCCACGTTGCCTGTAACCACCCCACGTTGCCTGTAACCACAGCAGGTTGCCCGTGACCAGCACACGTTGCCCATAACCACCCCACGTTGCCCGTAACCACCCCACGTTGCCTGTAACCACCCCACGTTGTCCGTAACCACCCCACGTTGTCCGTAACCACCCCAGATTACCTGTAACCACCTCAGGTTGCCCATAACCACCCCTGGTTGCCCGTAACCACCCCACATTACCTGTAATCTCATTTTTTTTATTTTATTTTAGTAACTGCGCTATTCTAATAACTATTACTAGCTGCGGTTTTGCTCCTGTAAATTGTCGCTCCTTCCCTTCTGAGCCCTACTGTGTGCCTATACAGTGGTTTATGCCCACATATGGGGTACCGTTGTACTCAGGAGAACCTGTGTTACAGATTTTGGGGTACGTTTTCTCTCCTGTTCCTCGTCAAATTGAGAAATTTCAAACTAAACCAACATATTATTGGAAAAATTCGAGTTTTTCATTTTTACTGGCCAATTTTTAATACTTTCCTCTAATACCTGTGGGGTAAAAATGGTCACCACACCCCAAGATGAATTATTTGAGGGGCGCACTTTCCAAAATGGGGTGACTTTTGGGGGGAATCTATTCTGCTGACACTACAGGGGCTCTGCAAACGCACCTGGCGCTCAGAAACTTCTTCAGAAAAATCTGCACTGAAAATGCTAATTGGCGCTCCTTCCCTTCTGAGCCCGGCTGTGTGCCCATGCAGTGGTTTATGCCCACATATGGGGTACCGTTCTACTCAGGAGAACCTGCTTTACATATATTGTGGTGACATTTCTCTCCTGTTCCTCGTGAAATTGAGAAATTTCAAACTAAAAGAACATAATATTGGAAAAATTTTGAGTTTTTCATTTTTACTGTCTACTTTTGAATACTTTCCTCTAATACCTGTGGGGTCAAAATGGTCACCACACACCAAGATGAATTCTTTGAGGGGTGCACTTTCAAAATGGGGTGACTTATGGGGGGTTTTCTCTCTGCTGACACTACAGGGGCACTGCAAACGCACCTGGCGCTCAGAAACTTCTTCAGCAAAATTTGCATTGGAAAAGCTAATTGGCGCTCCCTTCCTTCTGAGCCCTGCTGTGTGCCCATACAGTGGTTTACGCCCACATATGGGGTACCGTTGTACTCAAGAGAACCTGCATTACAAATTTTGGGGTGCTTTTTGTCTCATATTCCTTTTGAAAATGAGAAACTTTAATCTAAACGTATATATTATTGGAAAACTTAAATTTTCCATTTTTTTACTGCCTAATTGTGAATATTTTCCTCCAGCCCCTGTAGGGTTAAAATGCTCATTATACCCCTAGATTAATTCTTTAAGGTGTGTAGTTTCCAAAATGGGGTCACTTATGGGGGTTTTCAGGATACCAGACTTCTAAATTCATTTAAAAAAAGAACTGGTCCCTAAAAAAAATCTGTTTCACGAAAATGTGATAATTTGCTGATAAATTTCTAAGCCCCATAACACCCTAAAAAAGTAAAATATGTTTACCAAATTATGCCAGAATAAAGAAGACATATTGGTAATGTGACTTAGTAACTAATTTATGTGCTACGACTTTCTTTTTTTAGAAGCAGAGAATTTCAAAGTTCATAAAATGCTAATTTTTTAAATTTTTCATGATATTTTGATGTTTTTTACAAAAAACACACAAAGTAGTGAGCAAGTTTTCCCACTAACATAAAGTGCCATATGTCACGAAAAAACAATCTCAGAATCGCTAGCATACGTTAAAGCATCACTGAGCTATAAGAGCATAAAGTGAGACAGGTCAGATTTTAAAAAATTAGCCTGGTCATTAAGGCCCAAACTAGCTGCAGCACGAAGGGGTTAAAATGCAAAACAAAAAATAAATAAAAAAAAATCTGTAAAAAAGGAAAACAAATGCATTTATTTAGTTTCGTCTTAACAACGTTCGCCAACTTATTTTATTTTACTACTTTTAAAAAATGAAAACTTTTAAAAAATTAAGTGTGCCAAAAATTGCTCTGTTATGATCCTTACAATAATATTCTTATTTTTGGTACATGTGATTTTTTGATTACTAAAGCGCACGGCCAGATCGCGTGGCTGCCACTTGGGAAAGAAATGTTTCGGTCAACGAGACCCAGGAGTGGTGGGAGGTAACCTCTGGCACCAATAACTTCTATGTCTGCTTGTCCCCTGATGCAAACAAACACCCAAAAAGTAACAAGTAAAGGGGGTTAATTGACTTTAATCGGCAAACTTTTTTCTTTATTATCCACGTCACGACCCGGCTGATGGACTGGCCACTCAGTGACTGGGGAGAGACCTTGCTCCAGTCACTGAAAGGCTGGGCAGCCAGTGCATGCCTTTTTCCTCAGGCTGTATCATCATCCCAACCCAGGGGGAAATGGCCGCTGCTCACCAAGGGTACGGGGAAAGGTAAGTAATTGTGATGAATTTTCCCCCTTCCCCTGCAGGATGCCAGGTTTTAGAAAATGCTGTACTTCTCCTTTAAAGGGGAACTCCACATGAGGAAAACTTGTTTTCTATTAAAAGTCATATAGATGTGTCTATATAATGTATTTTGTATACGAGATAGAAAATTATAGCACAGAAAGCCTCCAGGCTAAATAACTCACTAATGGGTCTCCACTGACCCTCCAATGCAACTGTCAGAAAAAATTAGTAAGGATAAATTATTATAATAAAAGTACCTGAGTATGATAGGATAGTGATCCTCTAGTTGAGCGGGATACCCGTGTGGAAAAGAGTCCATACACTGGTGCTGCAATCCAATCTGTTGTTTATTTTAAACAATACACTCGGTACACTTCAGCTCACAGGCTGATCCACACACCCAAGCGTCCACCTGATGTCCTGCGGACGTTTCGGAGGATAGGCTCCTCCTTCCTCATATAATGTATTACCATATCTGTACGGTTCTGCCACACTGGTAGCTGATTAAAATGCAGGAAGTGAAGAAAAATGGCCTCAGTGCCAATCTACATTGTCTCCTGCTCCCTCTGCTAGCCCCCCTTAGGAGACAAATATTCCATGCCTCTGTCTCACATTGTGTGTGTTTGCTGAGATCAGGCTAATGATGCAGACAGGGGGCAGGGCGTGATGTCACAGAAGGCTTGGCTGAATCACCCAATCCCCTGAGTGATTCACCATCGCTCACCAGCCAGAAGCAGCTGCTGCAACTTCACTGATTGTGCAAAACTTGGCCGTAAAATTAGGGCTATGTTCACACATGTTGGAGTTTCATTGCAGTACTGCAGTGTATTCACAAAAATGATGCAGTAACACAATTAAACGATGCTAAACGTTACAGAGGTCAGAGCCGGCACATCCAATCCCACCTGGATAAAAAACAAGGCATAAACAGTATATCCCATGTAAGATAATATCGGATAAAGTCCTTACTGAAGGGCTCAACCTCAAAAATAAAAAATGATTGATCATAATACCTGTGTGGAGATTAAGAGAAAAAAAAAAAATAATTTTAAAGTTCTTTACTTTATTCCAATATCAGCGTTACAGGTAGAGAATACAGTGTTTTGTGTGGTGTTACAGGTAGAGAATACAGTGTGCTGTGTGGTGTTACAGGAAGAGAATACAGTGTGCTGTGTGGTGTTACAGACAGGCCTGTGTAGTCGGAGTCATGGAAAAAAATGTTCCGACTCCAGCTTTTAAAAAAAAAAAAAAAATCTTAGAACAATTTAAAATTTAGTTTTGATATGAATTTTTTAAGTTTTGCTCATCAATATATATTATGAGCAACATTCTAATAGGACACTGGCCCTATTAGATAATAAGGGTGGTCGAGGAAAAGTTGTCGGTCACTATTTGGCAGTTTGTTTCTGAGCTGGAAGAGTCCATTGTGTGGGTGGAGATCTGTGCTGTTCACTTCTTGGATGCAGGATGACTGTATATGAGCATCAGTGTAATATGAAGATATCCTGTGTAATATAGCGGAGGAGGAGGAGACATAAGTAGTGCAGCAGTAACCTCAGTCCTCAATGTGGTGTTTTTCTTTAGTGTTCTATGGCTGCAGCAGGCTGTGTGCGTGCGCTTGCGCACTATGATGTGCCCCCACACCCACAGTAACCCCGCTATATCACTATGTATGACTTCTCTATATCACTACGTGTGATCCCCTCTATATCACTATGTGTGACCTCTATATTACAGGTATCTGGCATTGTTAGCAGTGTTTCTGTGTGTATGGTGAATAAGTGGTTATAAACCTAGAAGATTGTCAGCAGGAAAAGACCACCTGCTCCATCTAGTCTAGTTGTGAGCAGTTCAGGACATGGAGGCTGGAGACTGGCTGCATCCACTGTACACACAGAAGAGTCTGCTTTATATCTTTCCTTATTCACTCAGAAGTCGCCTCAGGATCATGTAGGACATTAGGAAGAAGCTGCTGAGCCAGTGTGATAAATAACTCCCCTGGTATATGACTGGCCATTTATGAAGGAGCAAAAGTCAGACTTGATAAAATTCAGGAGTCGGAGCTAGAGCTGTGGCTTACCGACTCCACAGCCCTGGTTACAGATAGGGAATACAGTGTGCCGTGTGGTTTTACAGGTAGAGAATACAGCGTGCTGTATGGGGGGGGGACCACAATGAAATGATAAAGTACTGCAAATAATTCAGTAACACAATGAAACTGCACTAGATGTTCTGCAACAGATTTGGGTGGGAAATGGGCAGGGTGGGGGACTGAAACGAACAGCTAAGGCACTGCACTCTGGAACCTGTAGTACTGTGTACAACTGCTCAACCAGGAAGTACAGCCACACAATACAGAACAATACAGAACAAAACAGTTTCAAAACTGGGATAGATAGATAAGTAATGCTATATGCTTCTGCAGAAAGTTCATTTTTTTTACCTGTACCTGCAGTTCCCCTTTAAGCAATAAATGTGCACAACAAGGACCCTGTGGCATTTATCACTTTTATCTATATTTGATTACCATGATTTTTGTTATTTTTCATATGGCAACTAACCCCTTCATGACCGAGGTCATTGATGCCCAGGTCAAATTAATGTTCCTTCTTGCCTTCGTAACGCTTTTATTTTTCCACCTACAGGGCTGGTTGGGGTGTTATTTTTTGCACCATGATCTCTAGTTTTTATTTGTATCACATTGGTGTTAAAAAAAAATTTCAATTGCCTTTTATAGACAAAAATTCTGATATATAATTTTAAAAATCAGCAATCCTGGTAACACCCCCCCCCCCCCACACCACCACCATTTATGCCATTCACAGAGCAGGAACAATATCGGTATATTTTATTAGATCGGACAATTCTGCAAGCTGTGATATATAATATGTTTATTTATTTAGCATATTTTTATAGTGAGCAAGGAGGTATTTTAAACTTTTATTTGGGGGGGGGGTAGGTTTTTTTTTATATTTTTAAAAACTTTATTACACTTTCTTTTTACACTTTTATTTTACTGTTAAACATGCAATCATTAGATTGCATATACTGATCTATGTTAGCAGTACTATCAGTGATCTGTACATAGAGTCTGCACAGGAAGGAGGTAAGTGGTCTACCACGCCTGTTGGTACAAGTAATCAGGACCACTGCAGCATGGCTGTGGGGGTCCTGACCAGTCAATCGCTACGCATCGCAGCATTTAAGGGGTTAATGAAAGGCACCTGCAGGATCGCAGATGCCTGGCATTATCCTCGGCTCTGGGGACACTTATGTGTGCAGGGTCGCTCACATTGCAGCGGTCCCACACACCTCAACACCCTCTGACAGTCAGGCACGTATATATACGTTCCTACTCCACGGGTCATCAGCAGAAGGAACGTATATATATATTATATATAGATTGCTGACACAAAGGGGTTAGAATAGAGTTATTTTGTTTAATTGTTTGACTATTTCGATAGGAAGTCTCATACTTTGTGGACTGGTACCTCTCTGCCTTTTGTATACTCACCTTACACACTAGTGTGTGTTTTATCAGTTACCCTCAGAATTAGAAGCTTTTAACATAAGGATGAACTGCACCTATCTCTTTTTTTTGTTTTGTTTAAATGAGGAAGGGTTAAATTTGCCTTTATTATGCCTGCTTTGTTAAAGGGGTTATTCAGAGCTACACAAAAATGGCTACTTTCTTCCAGAGAGAGACCCTCTCTTGTCTCTAGTTTGGGTGGGGTTTTGTAACTCATTTTCATTTAAGTGAATGGAGCTTAAAGGGGTTATCCAGCGCTACAAAAACACCACTTTTGTCTCCAGTTTGGGTGGGGTTTTGAAACTCAGTAAATGGAGCTTAATTGCAAACCACAACTGAACTGTAGACAAGAGTAGTAGAAAAAGTGGCCATGTTTTTGTAGCACTGGATAACCCCTTTAATTGCAAACCACACCTGAACTAGAGATAAGAGTCATGCTGTCTCTGGAAGAAAGTGGCCATGTTTTTGTAGCGCTGGATAACCCCTTTAAGCCCCTTTTACACAGGCTGATAAACAGGAAACATTCCTAGAAATACGCATTCGGACAATAATCGGCCTGTGTAAGAGTGACAGTGATCAGCTGATGAGCAGGAAAACACCCATTCATTGGCTGCTGGTATTTGTTGTGCGGCTTTGGCTTCAAAATTTTTCACTATCGGCTGCACATCTTCCTGTATAAACAAGGAATGTGTAGCTGATCGTAATATATTTAAATGGCAGCACAAATGATACAGTGACCATTCGTGTGACCCGGACTCATACTACCCATGTAAAAGGACCCTTGGTTCAGGAGTGCGGGCACTGGCAGAGAGCTGATAAGTCTGGGCCTATGTCTAACCTCTGTATGACTTGTATGTGGCTGCTGTTTTTATATGGACTTTTGAATAAAGGATCATAAATTATGGCTGAAATACGTGGTGAGTTCCGCTAATTTCTGAAGTAAATATTTGTTGCTAAAGGACTTTTGTTCTCCTGGGAGCTGAGCACACCACATACAGCAACATTGTTGTTACAATTTCAGTGCATAAAAAACGCTCCTTGCTTGCCAGCAAGAAAGTGCTCTCCTAGAGGAAATCCCAGCTGTGCCAGTTCACTTTTTCTGTTTAAACCATTCCAAAACAACAGCTGTTATTTGCTGTTAAATAATCGGCGTCCACTAAAAATGGCCGTCATTATGACAGTGTGAACATAGCCTTACAGTAAAAGGTAACACCAGTTGATAGCAAACACAACAGAAGCTCTGCTTACCCTGTGGAATGACCTTTGCACAGGTCACAAAAGTTACGGAGCATGCTTTCAAGTGTCCCCCATACCAATAGGGTCTGGAGATGTTCATTTCGTCTATAAAGCTTGAGTAATGGTATATTCACACGAACGGGCTCGCAGCAAGATTCTCGCTGCAAGCCCAGCAGGTCCTGGCAGTTCCCACACACTATATACTCGCTGCGGTCTAAACGACCACAGCGAGTATGTAATTCTGCCGCCCTTAAACCCTTCTGCTCCCGCCCGGCTCCCCCGCTGTAAGCATACTTTACCTGTCCTTGCTGCACGGGTCCGGCGTCCTGCTCTCCCGTCCGGCCAATCAGTGGCTGCGGCTGGGCAACACACTAATTGGCCGGACGGGAGAGCAGGACACCGGCCCGTGCAGCAAGGACAGGTAATGTATGCTTACAGCGGGGGAGCCGGGCGGGAGCAGAAGGGGTTAAGGGCGGCAGAATTACATACTCGCTGCGGTCGTTTAGACCGCGGCAAGTATGTAGTGTATGGGAACTGCCAGGACCTGCCGGGCTCGCAGCGAGAATCTCGCTGCGAGCCCCTTCGTGTGAATATACCCTAAAGGTCTTTTTACACTACGCTATTTCTTGGCCATAAACAAGAAAGATTGGCGTGCATTTGCAGTGCCTTAACACAGCATGAGAAATCGAGTGGCCAGGCTGCCAGCATGGATATGCATATAATCGTGCTGTCAAGTTTCCAGATCACACACCAGTGCATACTTACCCACATTACCAAAATAAATAAAAAAATATACAAATCAGAAAATAGAAAGGTAAAAAAACAAAACAACAAAAAAAAAAAAACAACATGATCCAGTATGAAAATGAAGACAATGCGAATGTGGTTAGAATGAAAACTGCAAGATTTCTGGATTAAAGTATTGCTAATAAAAATGTCAAAAAACACCCCAAATTCTTGAAAATAAGGTGAAGGCTGCAAACACACAACAAAACCTAAATGAGGATCCAACAGAAGAGATAAGTACAAGCCCTCCCTTTATATTTTTCATTTAAATCCACTTCTGGTTTTGGCAGTTTTTCCAAAGCCTAAAAGGGGTTATGTGGAGCGCAGAAGAGGCCCTACCCTTTCTGTTCTTCGGCAATCCCACTTCCTCCGTCCGCGCTCATAACTTCTGCAGATGAGAGGGGTGGGAGCATGTTGTGGGCAATGACCAATAGCTGCCTGATGTTGTGGCAACTGGACATTGCCAGTGTTTCACCCACACATGCTCCTGTCCCTCTCGTCTGTGGGAGTATAGTACGGATGGGCAGACAGATGAAGGAGAGCAGAAAAGGTAGAATCTTTCTTGCTCTCCGGATATCCCCTTCAACTTAAAAAAAAAATTGATTTTAACAATATTCATTTTCTAATGACACATTCCCTGTAAATTTGCAAGACTGCTGGTATATCATGGCAACATGCATGAAACACCAGTAGGGCTAAGCTCACACTAAGGTTACACATATCTGTGGTCGTCCTGCAAAGATTGGGATGGCGACATATACTGTGGTGCTCAGCATTGGGCCCCTTACTTCACGGTCACAAACCTAGCGTCTTATTCATCAGAAAAGAAAAGTTAGCGGATAGTAGCAGAATGGCCGGGTCACACTGCGTTTTTGCTGTCCTGTTTAACATATTTGTTATGGGGAAAAAAATTGATGCAAAAATGGAAGCAGTTGTATGGCGTCTGTCAGGATACTGTGAGACGGATGCAAAGGCGCAGTGTGAATGTAGCCACAGAGGTCAGTACTTGGAGACTACGTTCAGGCCATTCAAATGAATAGGGCCCCTCCTGTATATAACTGTGTATGGGGCCATTGCTGTTGTGCCAGGATGCAGATGGACAGACAGCACAAGGGTGCCTTCACATGTACCGTATTGCTGCGTATTTAACTCTGCGTTTTTATCGCTGCATGTTTGGTGCGATTTTTACATGCAAGTTTTAATTTTCAGGGTACAAACACACACACTGTATACGCAGCGTATTTACTGCTGCGATACGCAGCAAATACGCAGCAGATAAGCAGCAGATACGCAGCAGATTAGATCTAAGTAACTTAACACAGCATCAAGTCTTCACCATCAAATCTGCTGCGTATCTGCTGCGTATCTGCTGCATATACGGTGTGTGTGTTTGTACCCTCACATGATTTTCATGTGAAAATCAAAACTCACATGTAAAAATCGCACCAGACACGCAGCAATACGGTACGTATGTAATGTAATGTGAGCCTAGTCATTCACAGTTTAATCCTTCCAGGACCACTGTGACCCCTCCCAGAGGTGAATGGCGGGGTCCCGACCTAGGCCCTCACACCCTGGACATGGGGGGCAGAGCACGGCTATATTGAAGAGATATTGACTATGGCAAATATGCGAAACTGTTCAACATGGGTCACCACACGGTGTAATAAAGAAAACGCAGAAGAATAACTACAACGAGACATACATGGTGGTAAACGCAACATAAGCCGCACCGAGCACTCGGGGATAGGACGCTACAAACTAAGAACAAAGCCCCGGGGAGCGAGGTCACGTGACGGGCCGGTCACATGATACAACAGGGATGCGTCCCGTTCCCTCACTTGCGGGTACTAGTGCCCCACACACTGCACCCGTTACCTCATGTCATTATAAGAGGAACGACAAGAGTACAGAGGAGGTGTAGCGTCCTGTCCCTCGGTCCCCCGTACGCTGTGGGGCGCCTCTCCCCCGTATACTTACATCCAGCAGCAGCCTGCGGGTTCTGTCCATCCTCCTGCTGCTGCAGTCACGTTGGGTTTCATTGAGTCCTCGGCCGCAGCAGGGCTCCTATAATGTGTGAGGAGCCGCAGCCCTCCCCTTCCTTGTTGCTCTCACATTTCCTGTCCCCCGGCAAAGACTTCCCCCAGTTGCTCTGTCCTAGCGAAGGGTGAGGAGCCGGCGCGGAGGCGCTAACAAAGGGCGGCACGTGCACCGGGCGCTCACAGCATGGGGCGCCAGGGAGAATCGCACAATTCTCTAGTCACTTTTCTTGTATGGTATCTTTCTGCTGTGAGGCCTCATGCTCACTATTCCTGTGCAGTGAGATCCCCACACTTAGTAGTCTTGTGCTGGGGTGCAAGGTCTCTTTCTCACTATTCCTCTGCAATGAGGTCCCCTAGCTCTGTATCTCTGTGCCATGGTCTCTGTGCTCACTATTCCTCTGCCATGAGGTCCCCTAGTTCTGTATCTCTGTGCTCACTATTCCTCTGCAATGAGGTCCCCTAGCTCTGTATCTCTGTGCCATGGTCTCTGTGCTCACTATTCCTCTGCCATGAGGTCCCCTAGTTCTGTATCTCTGTGCTCACTATTCCTCTGCAATGAGGTCCCCTAGCTCTGTATCTCTGTGCCATGATGTCTTTGTGCTCTTTGCTGTGAGCCCTCCATGCTCTGTATCTCTGTGCTCACTATTCCTCTGCAATGAGGTCCCCTAGCTCTGTATCTCTGTGCCATGGTGTCACTGCTCTTTGCTGTGAGGTCTCCATGCTCTGTATCTCTGTGCCATGATGTCTCTGTGCTATCTCTTTGCTGTGAGTTCTCCATGCTCAGTATCTTTGTGTGCAGTGACCATGCCTTGATATCACTGTCGGCTCAGAGCTTTCAGAGATTAAAATTAAAAAAAATGAGCTTTTTATGTTCTGCGCATACTGGTTGCGGTATTGGACTGGGCCACGTTATAAGTATAGATGATCGAACATCAGGTTCACTCTGTTTTCCAGGCGGTAATGGGGCTTGCTCCACCTTCCCCACGGAACGGGAGGGCATCAGAAATCAAATGACGAAGGTTCGAGTTCAATCGAACCTGAAAATTCCCGATGTTTGATCATCTCTAGTTAAAAGTTTTGCTAGTTGGTGTCATAGCTATTTGGTATGCCTGTGCACTTTTTGTTCTTGTCTATTGCTTTACCTCTTAAGTCAGTAATATTCACCTGTTAAAAAGTTAGGGGTAAACCATACATCATAGGATGGTCAAGCTACTTGCACAACTGAAGAAAATGTTTTGGACTTGTGATTGTAAGTGTCCTCTGAATGGTCCCTTCTTGCTCAGTGTCCCAACCTCTCCCCTCAGCTCTTAGAGGTGGTTCTAGTGTCCACCCAGGGAGCCTCAACTATGGGGAAACATCTGGTATGATAGAGTGAAGCTGGCCTCTGGACTCTATTTGGTAGCCGATGTGATACCTAACATATTTGTAAATAAAAAAAATCAGTTGTCCTCTGTGGAATGGGGCTCTGCTAGTGCTGTGAGCAGGAGAGAAGAACTAGGTTATGTGTAGTGATGAGCGAGTACTAAAATGCTCGGGTGCTGGTTACTCGAAAGGAATATCTCCCGATACTCGAGTGCTCGTTTCGAGTAACGAACCCCATTGAAGTCAATGGGAGACTCGAGCATTTTTGCAGGAGACTCAAGTTCGGTAGAGGGAAGATCGTGTGAAGACCTGTCAACCTCAGAAATTGATGGAAACAGCGGGGGCAGCATGCCTCTGAGGTTGCCTAATGGCACCATTATGCCTAATTCTGTGCAACAGCCTGGTTAAGACAGAGGTAGGCATATTGACCACCCAAAAACTCAGCCTGACACAGCATGGCAGTGAGAACACAGGGAACCATTAAAACAGCGGTAGCATATCATGAACCAGCTAAAAATTCAGCCTGACACAGCATGGCGTAAGGACAGAGTGAACAAGGTAGAAGCGGTAGCCAGTCAGCCTTCCAAAAATTATACCAGACCTAGAATGGCAGTGAGCGCACGGAGAACCATTAAAAGTGAGTGAGGAAGCAAGTGAGCCTCCCAAAAATTAGGCCAGAGACAGCATGGCATTGAGCACACAAATAATCATTAAAAGTGAGTGAGGAAGCTAGTGAGCCTCCCAAAAATTAGGCCAGACACAGCATGGCATTGAGCACACAGAGAACCATTAAAAGTGAGTGAGGAAGCTAGTGAGCCTCCCAAAAATTAGGCCAGACACAGCATGGCATTGAGCACACAAGAGAACCATTAAAAGTGAGTGAGGAAGCAAGTGAGCCCACCCAAAAATTGGAGTGAGTCCAGGGGCTGGGATATTTAGTGGACATGAACCCGGGTGCTGACAGCTAACTGGCTAGACAAGCTGTCAGTCACCATCAAGGGTACACCTGATGCCTCTCGACCGGGGGTGGTGAGGCCACGGCTATATAAAATAAAACAGCTGGTTGGCGGGGGCGTCATCGGCGGGCCCCCAGGAACCAGTCCCACTCCTCCGCAGACGTAGTGTGACGTTAGAGCATGGCAGTGAGGACACAGAGAACCGTTAGAAGTGAGTGAGGAAGCAATTGAGCCTCCCAATAATTAGGCCAGACCCTGCATGGCGGAAGAAGACTTGGCAGTTGGCTGAGAATTGAAGGAAGAGGAGGAGAGGAGATACCAAGAATCTTCATGTTGAGCTGCTTTCCCCATATGGACAGTTGAATTCAGGTCAAATCCAGGCTTTGTTCATTTTTATAAACGTCAGCCTGTCAGCGCGGTTAGTTGACAGGCAGGTGCGCTTATCAGTGATGATCGAAGCAAAATAGAAGTTTTTCGGTTCGGCACTCCAAGTCGTATAAAAGGGATGTATTAATAAAACATAACTTTTAATGAATAATGGTTAAAAGCAATGCTCTAAAACCAACGCGTTTCGCGCCATGGCGCTTAATCATGGTTAACCATGATTAAGCGCCATGGCGCGAAACGCGTTGGTTTTAGAGCATTGCTTTTAACCATTATTCATTAAAAGTTATGTTTTATTAATACATCCCTTTTATACGACTTGGAGTGCCGAACCGAAAAACTTCTATTTTGCTTCGCTCATGCAACCACGTCCGGCCACGTCAGGGTTCCGTGCACCCACCCATCCCTCTTGCAACATACAGGGAACCAGCTGTCCGCAATCCCCAGGTGAGCTGATCCAAACTTCCACTACTATCAGTGATGATGGCACCAGCTGCACTGAAGACCCGCTCTGACAACACGCTAGCGGCAGGGCAGGGCAGCACCTCCAAGGTGTAAAGCGCCAGTTCGGGCCACGTATCCAGCTTTGAAACCCAGTAGTTGTAGGAAGCAGAGTGATCGGTAAGGACGTTGGTATGGTCAGCAAGGTACTCCCTCACCATCTTCCTGAAGGCTTCCCCCCCTACTCTGTCTAGACTGGGGACGGTTGACAAAGTCTTGCTGGGGTGCCATGAAACTGTCAAAGGCCTTGAAAAGTGTTCCCCTGCTCCACCTCTCCTCTCCCCCGCTCTTTGGCCCACAGAACTACGTCCTCTGGCGCTAGTGGTGTCCGATGGGAAGTACGTTTTCAGCTTTTGCACCAGGGCCTGTTAATATTTATTCACTCTCATACTGCGTTCCTCGGCAGGAATGAGATTGGAAAAGTTCTGTTTGTACCGAGGGTCCAGGAAGGCGAACTCCCAGTGATCTGTGTTGTCAAAAAATGATTTAACCCGAGGGTCACGGGAAAGACAACCTAACATAAAGTCAGCCATGTGCGCCAGGGTCCCAACACGCAAGAACTCCCTCTCCTCACCTTTCCTCCTCCTCCACCAAATCCTCCTCTTCAGGCCATACACGCTCAACAACTAAGGATTGAGCATGGGTACCCTCTTCAGTGGCGGTAGCAGTCTGCTCCTCTTCCTCCTATTCTTCATCCTCTACTCCGTGGTGAGAAACTGACGTCAGGGACAGGGCAGGGCTATCTAGCAGTGGCTGCTCTTCACCCGTCTCCTCAGCCTTCAGGCTGAGCAGTGAGGATTTAAGCAGACAGCAACGGGATGGTGAGGCTGATGATGGCGGCATCACGGCTGACTATCTGTGTTGACTCCTCAAAGGGGCCCAGTACCTGACAGCAGACATCCACATCCACTCATTGTAGATTTGAGGTAGCTGACTGACCTGACTACCGCTTCGCACAGAGGTTTATATCTGGCATTCCACAATGGCTCTGCGTTGCTGGTAAACCCTGGATACCATCTGAAAGGTGTAATTCCATCTTGTGGGCACGTCGCACAGCAATCTGTGAGCCGGCAGTTGCAAGCACCTTTGCACTGCCCTGATGGTGGCAGCATCCATGGTTGACTTGCGGAAATTCGCACAGATGCACCGCACCTTGTTGAGCATATCAGCCAAATTGGGGTATGTCTTAAGGAACCACTGCACCACTAGGTTGAACACATGGGCCAGACATGGTACATGTGTGAAGCTGCCGAGTTGCAGAGCCGCCACCAGGTTTCGCCCGTTGTCACACACAACCATGTCTGGTTTGAGGCTCCGTGGCACGAGCCAAAAATCTGACTGTGCCGTGATGCCCTGCAACAGCTCCTGGGCTGTGTGCCTCTTGTCGCCTAAGCTCAGCAGTTTTAACACCGCCTGTTGGCGCTTACCCACCGCACTGCTGATGCTACGAAATGGAAGCGACGTGCTTGTGGAGGGAAATAGAGAGGAGGAGGAGAAAGAAGAGTAGGAGAAAGAGGTGTACAGCTCATGAGAGACCGACCGAGGTAGGCTCTGGAATCCTCGGTGTGGGCAGCACATGAACGGAACCAGGGTCAGACTCTGTCCCAGCCTCCACCAAGTTGACCCAATGTGCCATCAGGGAGATATAGTTACCCTGCCTGCCAGCACTTGTCCACGTGTCCGTGGTTAGTTGGACCTTGTCGCTGACCTCGTTGGTCAGGGCACGGATGATGTTATCCGACACGTGCTGGTGTAGGGCTGGGACGGCACACCGTGTAAAGTAGTGGCGTCTGGGGAGAGTACCGAGGGACAGCCACCTCCATGAGGTTCCTAAAAGCCTCTGTCAATACCAGCCGATAGGGCCGCATTTCCAAGCTCAGCAGTTTGCCTATGTGCACATTTAGGGCTTGTGCATGCGGGTGAGTGGCAGTGTATTTGCACTTCGGTTCAAAGGTCTGCTGCAGGGACAGTTGAACGATGCTCTTGGACACCCTGCTGGAGGGTGTGGAGCATAGTGGAGGTGAAGGGGTGCGTGTAGGGCGGGAGGCCCTGGGGCCTGGGTGGGGGGACTGACAGAGCCAGCATGTGACACAGGGGAAGGAGCATGTGTGCGACTTGCAGTCACTGAATGGCCTTGGTTCCACTGAGTGGGGTGTTTAGCACTCATATGCCTGCACATGCTGGTAGTGGTTAGGCTGGTAGTGGTGGCTCCCCTGCTGATCCTGGCGTGGCACACGTTGCACACTACAGTCCGTCGGTCATCCGCACTTTCTTTAAAAAACCTCCAGACTTGGGAACATCTAGCCCTGGCCACGGGAGTTTGACTCCGTGAAACAGTTGCTGATCCACTCGCTCTGCCCCTGCTTCTCCCTCTGCCCACCCCTCTTCCTCTTCCAACCGTTCCTGCGAGTGAACTTGCCTCCCCCTCAGAAGCACGGTCTTTACTAGGCTTATCCACCCAGCTCGGGTCAGTCACCTTGTCCTCATCCACCAGCTCTTCCTCCATTTCCTCACTCTCCTCCTCACTTTGAGTTACATCCATGACAACAACCTCACTGTCTGACAACCGGGTCTCATCGTCATCATCAGACACCTCTTCCAACCCCGCTTGCAAGTCCCCACTCTCATCACCCACTGACTGCGTTACCTGCATAGTTTGGACATCGGGACAGATGACTGCTCCGGTTGCTCTGACTCAGGGAAGGGTCCAGAAAAGAGTTCCTGGAAGCATAGTGGTGGATCTGAATCCCTTCTTTCCCTGGAGGCTGGACTGCGTGGAAGAATGGGTGGTGGATAAGTTTCTGGACACATTATCCGCTATCTACGTGTTCACACTGCTGCGGTTTCAGTATCGGTCTGCCATGAGACCCCGTAAGTTGGGCAAAGATGCTAGGGAGTGGACGTCTGTGGTGTGCCACTGCTCCCTCCTCAACAGGTGCTGCTGTGTCACCCTGCCCTGAACCTTGGCCTCTGGCAACGGCGCCACTTGGAACCCCACGCCCTCATCCTCGACCCTTACCCCTGGGGTTCACCATTTTATGGACAATACACAGTATTGAACAATTTCTGTTAAAAATACTTGTAGTACCCACTGTTTTTTTGGGGCTGTACGGTACAATCTGGTAGTGGCTGGACCTAGACACACTCTCTGACACACCCTTTACTCTGTGAAAGCAGTTGTGATATGATTGAAATTAGATAGGTCTTGCGTATGAAATACAGAAATCAGGAACAATACTTTGTGCTCCCACAAGTTTTGGGGGGGCTGTACGGTACAATGTGGTAGTGGCTGGAGCTAGACACACGCTGTGATACCCCCTTACAAAGAGCAGTGAAGTTTTATGCAGGTGTACTACAAAACCCACCATCTATGAAGCAAGCTCAGTTCTTTTGGGACCTGCACCTATCTTCAGATCAAGGGTGCCCTGGCCGCCTCTGGCCTGTTTGCCTCCACAGGAGATGGTTGGAGAGCTGAATACAGCTAAAGAAAGTGAGTTATGCAATTTGTGTAGCTCCCATTTACTGAGCATCCTGTGTGTACTCTGTGTATATATCTGCCGGAGTTACGCATACAGCATAGCTCACGGTCTACGTTCGCTCAATTCTAAGTAAATACAACACAAGATCTGGTTTCCTGTACACATTTTCAGCAGAGGTAAACAGGCCAGAGGTGGTTGGGGAAAAGGACGCTGGTTGACCTCAGGGAGATCAACCAAAACACCGCAGAGACACTATCAAATGTCTCAACGTCAGTGTATTCTAGAAAATTGCCCCCTGGGAAATCAAATATGCAAAAGAACACTGCAGAGATACCATCACATGTCTCGACGTCAATGAACTAGCCAGACCTTCGGGAAGGAACAACCAAGCCAAAGGCATTCTCCAGTCAAGGAATCCACCTCAGCAAGGTATCCATCCACAGACAGCTGTTTCAGGGTTTTTGCCCCTCATCAGTGTGGAGTAGGTTTCTGGCTAGTGGGAGCAATGACTAGTAAGTGCATGCAAAAGGACGCTGGTTGACCTCAGGGAGATCAACCAAAACACCGCAGAGACACAATCACATGTCTCAACGTCAGTGTATTCTAGAACATTGCCCCCTGGGAGAGGTGGTTGGGGAACCCTCAATCTGAAACACTGGGACCGAAATTAGGGGACACTTAAAGAGTCACTGTCATGAAATTTTTTTTGCAGAAATTAATAGTCCAGGCGATTTTAAGAAACTTTGTAATTGGGTTTATTATCCGTAAAATGAATTTTTATCATGAAAAAGCAGTTTGAAGCTCTTCCCCCTGTCTTCATTGTTCTCCTATGGAGAGAGGGAAAAGAGAAACCAAAACAGGACAACAGAGTTAATTAAAAGCTACATTACCCTCTGTCCTCTCTCCTCTGATGTCGCCTCTGACCTCTGAATAGCTCCCTTGCTGAGTAATCCTTTGTTCTCTGTTTTCTGCTGTTGACATTTCTGCTCCGTCTTTTTCCCCCTCCCCTCTTCATAGAACAGACAGGACGCGTCTGATTTGAGATTTCCTGATTCTGAGCAGTGGATGACAGAAAGGAGAGGAGGGGGGACCTGAGAAAAGGCTTTTACGTGCTGATAATGGCATATTTGCCTAATAAACCCAATTACAAAGTTTCTTAAAATCGCCTGGACTATTGATTTCTGCAAAAAAAAAAAAAAAAAAAAATCATCACGACAGTGACTCTGGAATATCCCGTGGATATACCATAGTTCTCTTAGATGGGTATACTGTACCTCTTTAAATGTTCTCCTGATGGAATCCCAGCAGGGGCTGGCTGGCTGGCAAATTTTAGACCGGGGGCAAGCACACAGCACTGGCCCATAAGTAGCAGGCTGGCGGCCCATCCTTTAAGGACCACTCTGGCCCTTACCTATAACATCTTCGTCATTTGTGACCAAATATCCTACTGTGCCCTGTGAAGGGATCAGAAGTCACTTTCCTGTATAAGTCTATGGGGCGGCTCAGCGATGACACGGAACGTACCCATAGACAGATGATAGGAATGCTGGGTGACCTCTATCATACTGAGTATATGATGCTGGAAAGCTGGTTGACCTTCATCAAACAGTATAAGATGCTGTGAAAGCTGGGTGATCTCCATCATACTGAGTATAAGATGCTGGAAAGCTGGGTGACCTCCATCCTACTGACTATAAGATGCTGGGAAAGCTGGGTGACCTCCATCATACTGAGTATAGGATGGTGAGAAAGCTGGGTGACCTCCATCCTACTGACTATAAGATGCTGGGAAAGCTGGGTGACCTCCATCATACTGAGTATAGGATGGTGAGAAAGCTGGGTGACCTCCATCCTACTGACTATAAGATGCTGGGAAAGCTGGGTGACCTCCATCCTACTGACTATAAGATGCTGGGAAAGCTGGGTGACCTCCATCATACTGAGTATAAGATGGTGCGAAAGCTGGGTGACCTCCATCCTACTGACTATAAGATGCTGGGAAAGCTGGGTGACCTCCATCATACTGAGTATAGGATGGTGAGAAAGCTGGGTGACCTCCATCCTACTGACTATAAGATGCTGGGAAAGCTGGGTGACCTCCATCATACGCAGTATAAGATGGTGGAAAAGCTGGGTGATCTCCATCATACTGAGTATAAGATGGAGGTCACCCAGCTTTCGCACCATCATACTGAGTATAAGATGGTGGAAAAGCTGGGTGACCTCCATTATACTGACTACAAATACAAGATGCTGGGAAAGCTGGGGTTTCTGTATTTTTTTTTTACAATAGTTTATATCACTGCTGTGGTCCTGTGGGTATAGGCATTCCTCTTTTTAGAACACCCCCCTTGTGTGTGCACCCCCCATTAGTAAAAATAATAATAAACAAAACAACAAACACACATACTTATATGTATTCTCTATGTACTCCTGTATATGTCTCCTCCTGTATATATGCCCCCTCTATGTACTGCTGTGTATGTCTACTCCTGTATATATGTATCCTCTATGTACTGCTGTGTATGTCTACTCCTGTATATATGTATCCTCTATGTACTGCTGTATATATGTATCCTCTATGTACTGCTGTGTAGGTCTCCTCCTGTGTGTGCGTATATATATGTATATATATATATATTCACGAGGGAATATGCAATGCAGGAAAATTTGGATCAGTGTAACTATATATATATATATATATATATATATATATATATATACATATACACACACACACACAGGAGGAGACCTACACAGCAGTACATAGAGGATGCATATATACAGGAGTACATAGAGGAGACATATATACAGCAGTACATAGAGGATGCATATATACAGGAGTACATAGAGGATATATGATGTATCCTCTATGTACTCCTGTATATATGTATCATCTATATACTTCTGTATATATGTCTCCTCTATGTACTACTGTATATACTGTATGTATCTATATACTTCTGTATATATGTCTTCTCTATGTACTCCTGTATATATGCATACCCCCCAACTTTTGCTGGGGGGAAAGAGGGACATAGCCACGCCCATAACTGCGCTCTATGACCCCAAAGCCACATCATCTATTACCATTATATAAGAAACAAATATCACCATTCCTTCACCACATAGTTACTTATACCACCATACCACTGGTGCCTCCATCTAGGTAGGGTGTAGTAGTGGAGGTATAGTGAATAAGGGGTGTAGTAGTACAGGTAAAGATGAGGGGTGAGGTAGTACAGGTATAGATATGGGGGGTATTAGTAATACAGATGAGGGGCATTAGTAGTAGTAGTACAGGTAAAGATGAGGGGTATGGTAGTACAGTTATAAATGAGGGGTGTATTAGTAGTACAGATGAGGGGGATTAGTAGTACAGGTACAGATGTGGGCTGTAGTAGTACAGGTAAAGATGAGGGGTGTAGTGGTAATACGGGTATAGCTGAGGGGTCACGGGGAAACTGGGGCAGCTGGGGGTGACTGGGAGAGCTGGGGGTGTACGGGGCAAACGGGGAGCTGGGGGTGACTGGGAGAGCTGGGGGTGTATGGGGCAAACTGGGGGAGCTGGGGGTGACTGGGAGAGCTGGGGGTGTATGGGGCAAACTGGGGGAGCTGGGGGTGACTGGGAGAGCTGGGGGTGTATGGGGCAAACTGGGGGAGCTGAGGGTGACTGGGAGAGCTGGGGGTGTATGGGGCAAACTGGGGTTGACTGAAGGGGGACTGGGGACAGTTGGAGTTGACTGAAGGGGGACTGGGGCAGACTGGGGATGACGGAGGGGAAATGGGAAAGACTGGGGCAGACTGGGGGTGATTGGGGGGGACTGGGGCAGACTGGGGGTGATTGAGGGGCACTAAGGCAGACTGGGGGTGACTCTAGGGAGACTGGGGCAGCTGGGGGTGATTGGGGCAGGAGTGCACATAGCCCTCCTCCTCTTTCTCTCACCCTGGCACACAAGTTCCCCTCCCGGCCACACGTGCAGGTCCCCGGTCTTTGAAGGAGGCCGCAGGGACTGTAGTGGTGATATCACCACTACAATCCCTGCGGCCTGCTCCAGAGACCGGGGACCTGCACGTGTGGCCAGGAGGGGAGCAGGACGTGATATTTATAGCTCAGGCAGGTCAGTCGCAGCTCTGTTAGGCGGACTGCCCGACCGCCCTGCACCTCACCTCCGGCCCGACACTCCACGCACCGCCATAAGCCCGCCATGCACCTCACCTCCGCGCCGCCCGCTTGATCTGCACCTCTTGCCCGGCCGCCAACCCGACAATCCATGCTGCTCCGCCTGCAATGATTTTTTGTGAAAATTTAATTTAAGATTTTTACAAAAATCTAATCGATTCTAACCTTCTGGGCGAATTAATTTGTTTACTCACCCAGCCCTAATTCCTCTGTATGTCTCCTCTTGTATATATGTATCCTCCATGTACCCCTGTATATATGTCTCCTCCTGTATATATGTATCCTCCTGTGTAGGTCTCCTGTATATATGTATCCTCCTGTGTAGGTCTCCTGTGTGTAAGTATCCTATATGTCAGGGGTAGGGAACCTTGGCTCTTCAGCTGTTGCAAAACTACAACTCCCATCATGCCTGGACAGCCTATGGCTGCCCAGGTATGATGGTAGTAGTAGTTCTGCAACATCTGGAGAGCCTTGGTCCCAGGGCCGGCTCCAGCTTTTTGTGGGCCCTCGGGCGACAGAGCCTCGTCGGGCCCCTTTGAGGAGCAAATCATGGAGAGACAGGTGAGGAAAGATTTGCAGCAAAAGAAACATGCGGCTGCTGCATATCTTTCTCCTCCTGTATCTCCTGATCTCTCCTGCATGCAGCTCCTGCTGTGTGTGTGTGTGTGTGTGTGTGTGTGTATATATATATATATATATATATATATATACATGCGCATACACACAGAGCAGGAGCTGTATACAGGAGAACTAGCAGCACCAGCATGATTATATATATATATATATATATATATATATATATATATATATATATATAAAAACATGGTGAGACCCCTAGTTCTCCTATATACAGGTCCTGCAGTGATATACAGTGTATATATATATATATATATATATATATATATATATATATATACATACATACACACTGAACATCACTGCAGGACCTGTATATAGGAGAACTAGGGGTCTCACCATGTTGATATGATAGAGACAGAGAGAGATAGAAGATAGATAGATAGATAGATAGATAGATAGATAGATAGATAGATAGATAGATAGGAGATAGATAGATAGATAAGAGATAGATAGATAGATAGATAGATAGATAGATAGGAGATAGATAGGAGATAGATAGGAGATAGATAGGAGATAGATAGGAGATAGATAGGAGATAGATAGGAGATAGATAGATAGATAGGAGATAGATAAGAGATAGATAGATACATAGATAGATACAGATATCTAGTTGTTTTGTGTATAGAGGTCCTGCTGTAACATATATATATCCTGCTGTAATAGATATATATATATATATTACAGCAGGACCTCTATACACAAAACAACTAGAAACCAGCACATACAGAACACTTAGTTTGCAGAGCCTACCGTGCTGCCCTCTATCAGGTCAGGTGTCCGATCACATGACCCGTGACATCATCAAAGGTCCTACACACTCAAAGGTCCTTTCCTACTCGGCTGTAGGGAAGATTTGTGAAGGAAGACAGGTGCCCGGGGGCCCCAGTATGTATCGGCGTGGCCCCTAACTGTCACATGCGGCCTCTAGGGGCCCAGTCCCCTTTGTTACTACACTTTTTTTTCTTTTTTACTAACAAAAAAATGTAGTAACAAACGGGAGTGGGCCCCTAGAGGAGCTGTGGGCCCCGGCATTTGCCCTAGTTAGCCGGGTGCTGACGCCGGCCCTGCTTGGTCCCCTCCCCCTGCCCTATGTCCTGCTGTGTAGGTACCTGGCTTCCTGCAGACACCATCTTCTCTGTCTTCAGGCTCTTCTAGCCCAGACACAGGAGAACCAGCTGGCGGGAGAGAGCGGCCTCTGGTGGCCGGAGGAAGATACTGCGTACAGCAGTTTGCTTTTTACCATAAGCCTCATAGGCTTATAGAAAGCATAATGGCCATAAAGGAGGCGGGGCTTACCGTCATGGGGGCGGGGCTTCAGTGGCCGCTTCCAGCACAGACCGGATCCACAGCACAGCCACAGGTAAATATGACTGAAGAGGCCGGGGCTGTAAGCAGGGGAGGCACTGAGGACTCCAGCCAGCTGTCAGCAGCCATGCGGCCCTGACAGCTGGGGGAAGAGCGGCCCGGGGGGCATGTGCCCCCCTGCCCCCCGGCCCAGCCCGCCCCTGAATCCCAGTCAGCTTTCCCACCCACATTTAGGGTCACATTCTTCAGGGATTAGTCTGTATTATAAACCTCCAGAAGTCAAGAGCTCCTTTTTCCCAAAAGCAGAATTTAGTGATGGTGAGAGTTCCAATGAGTCCCCTTCCTCTAGATCAGAAGATTTTTCTGTTCAGTTAAGCAAAGTCATCTCTTCCTAGTGTCTAGAAGAGAAGTTTTCAAATCTTATCTACAAAAAAAATTAACTGAACAGAATCACATTTTTTTATCCTTATTAGCCATTTATTAAAAAGGATCCTTCAACCAACAGCCTGGTTATCTGAGCGGGAAGGATTTGAACCCTGGTTAATGGCTGCTAAGTGAACCAACCATTTAAGCAATCATACAGTAATGGAGTCTACCTCAAATAGACCTCTACCTCCTGGAAAAACCACAAAGTACAGCAGTTCTCAAACAAAGGGACCCAAGCTTTGGGTATAAAGTGGAATTATGATGCCATTCAACTTATGGCTAGGGAGAAGATTATTCTTTCCACTCAACAATCTAAAGCTATAAGGTTTTCTTCTTCCATGCTCACAGCTTTTCTGTCACTATGGTCCTGTATTTAACTCCTCAAAGCCTTTGTCTGACAGCCCAGTGAAGACTTCATCCTGAAGATTAGAGGTCAATCTGATGCTGTAAATAAGACACTGCAGCAGGAAAGTACATAAAAGTGAACAGTATATGCCATATATTTGAAGAACTTAAAGGAAAAGTCCGGAGAAAATTTTTATTATAGTATTATATTGCCCCCCAAAAGTTATACAAATCACCAATATACACTTGTTATGGGAAATGTTTATAAAGTGCTTTTTTTCCTGCACTTACTACTGCATCAAGGCTTCACTTTCTGGTTAACATGGTGATGTCACGACCTGACTCCCAGAGCTGTGCGGGCTGTGGCTGCTGGAGAGGATGATGGCAGGCGGGCACTGGAGGGACACTGAGTATCCCTCTGCCATCATCCTCTCCAGCAGCCACAGCCCGCACAGCTCTGGGAGTCGGGTCGTGACATCACCATTTTATCCAGGAAGTGAAGCCTTGATGCAGTAGTAAGTGCAGGGGAAAAAGCACTTTATAAGCATTTCCCGTAATAAGTGTACATTGGTGATTTGTATAACTTTTGGGGGGACAATACTTTAATAAAAATTTTCGCCGGACTTCTCCTTTAAAAACTTTCAGCTTTTCCTCCTGATCCACTGAAACTGGTCATCTCCAGTATCCTTTACTTTCTACAAGTCAGTTTAGAAAACGATCTAAAGGCCCTTTTACTTGGGCTGATTATCAGACAGCAGCATTGCTAGAAATGCCCCTTTGGCCCCTGTAAAAGTAACAGCGATCCTGTAAACAGGATATGTGGCCGATGTAATATATTTAAATGGCCATACAAAGGTTACAGTAATTTTGTTTGATTTTTAACCCCTTAGGGACCAAGCCTATTTGAGCCTTAATGACCAGGCTCATTTTTCAAAATCTGACCTGTCTCACTTTATGCGCTTATAGCTCAGTGATGCTTTAACATATGCTAGCAATTCTGAGATTGTTTTTTTGTAACATATGGTACTTTTTATTAGTGGCAAATAACAATAGACAGTAAAAATGAAAAACTCGAATTTTTCCAATAATATGTTTGTTTACTTTGAAATTTCTCAACTTCACAAGGAAAGGGAGAGAAAGCGCATCCCAAAATCTGTAACACAGGTTCTCCTGAGTACAACGGTACCTCATATGTGGGCATAAACCACTGTATGGGCACACAGCGGGGCTCAGAACGGAAGGAGCGCCAATTAGCATTTGCAGTGCAGAAGTTTCCGAGCACCGGGTGCGTTTGCAGAGCCCCTGTAGTGTCCGCAGAAGAGAAACCCCCCCAAAAGTCACCCCAATTTGGAAAGGGCACCCCTCAAAGAAGTCATCTTGGGGTGCACTGATCATTTTGACCCCATAGGTATTAGAGTAAAGGATTCAAAATTAGAAAGTAAAAATGAAAAAAATGAATTTTTTTAATAATATGTTTGTTTAGTTTGAAATTTCTCAATTTCACGAGAAACAGGAGAGAAAATGCACAGCAAAATTTGTAAAGCAGGTTCTCCTGAGTACAACGGTACCTCATATGTGAGCATAAACCACTGTATTGGGACACAGCAGGGCTCAGAAGGAAAGGAGCGTCATTTTGCTGGTGCAAAACCGCAGCTAGTATCGGTTATTAGAATAGCGCAGGTGCTAAAAAATTTTTTTTAAATGAGATTACAGGTAATCTGGGGTAGTGACGGGCAACCTGGGAGTGTTTACTTGCTATCTGGGGTGTTAATGGGCAATCTGGGGTGGTACGAGCAGTCTGTGGCAATCTGGGGTGTTTATGGGCAACCTGGGGGTGGTTACTGGCTATCTGGGTTGGTTACGGGCAATTTGGGGGTGTTTACTGGCTATCTAGTGGTGTTTACTGGCTATCTGGGGGTGTTTACTGGTTATCTGGGGTGGTAACGGACAATCTGGGGATGTTTACCGACTATCTAGGGGTGTTTACTGGCTATATGGGATGGTAACGGACAATCTGGGGGTGTTTACTAGCTATATGGGGTGGTAACGGACAATCTGGGGGTGTTTACTGGCTATCTGGGGTGCTGACAGGCAATCTGGGGGGGTCACGGGCAATCTGGGGGAGGAGTGACAGGTAATCTGGGGTGGGTATGGGCAATCTGGGTTGGTTACGGGCAATCTGTGGCAATCTGTAGTGGTTATGGGTAGCCTGTGGCAATCTGGGGTGGTTAAAGGCAATCTGGGGGTGTTTACTGGCTATCTGGGGTGGCTACGGGTAATCTGAGTGTTTACAGGTAAACTGGAGTGGTTATGAATAATCTGGGGTGGTTACAGGTAATCTGGGGTGGTTACAGGTAATGCGGAGTGGTTACAAGTAATCTGGGGTGGTTACAGGTAATGCGGAGTGGTTACAGGTAATGTGGGGTGGTTACAAGTAATGTGGGGTGGTTACAAGTAATGTGGGGTGGTTACAGGTAATGTGGGGTGGTTACAGGTAATGCAGAGTGGTTACAGGTAATGCGGGGTGGTTACAGGTAATGCGGAGTGGTTACAGGTAATCTGGGGTGGTTACAAGTAATGCGAGGTGGTTACAGGTAATCCGAGGCACTTGACTTTTTATCCCGTCACCAATGATTTTTGGTGACAGGGGACAAAAAGTGCCGGCAGCATTTGGAACAAGTGATCAGTGGTATATAGTATATACCTCTGATCACTTGTACCAGGACCACATCGGCTAGTCCCTGATCATTGCCCCATGCTCTCCGCCACCTCTGGTGGTGGAGAGAATGAGAGTTTGATCTTTTTTAAGGGTACAAACACACTTGCTGTATCCTCCTGTAACTCGCTGCGTATTTCCAGCAAGACTCGCTGAGGATCCCGTCCATGTGTACTCAATGGCAGACAAACTCACAGCAGGGATGTACATCCCTGCTGCGAGTTTGTCCGCAGCTTGCCCCATTAATTCCCCAGCCGCCAGAGACTATACGTCACCTGATCCCGGCTACGGGGCTCCCGACGTCTTCACTGCCCGTTCAGCCAATCAGTGCTGCGGTGGGGCAGCGCACTGATTGGCCGAGCGGGAACGTGCCAGGAATCAGCGAAGTACCAGGTGATGTATAGTCGGGATCAGCTGATGTATAGTCTCCAGCGGCCGGGGGGTTAACGGGTCGGCCTTTGGACAGACTCGCAGCAGGGAAGTTTGTCTGCCATTGAGTACACAGGGCCGGGATCCTCAGCGAGTCTCGCTGCGAATACTCAGCGAGAAACTCGCTGCCGATAAGGCAAGTGTGTTTGTACCCTAAGGAATTAATCACTGTGAACACTAAGGTTATTACAGGAGGACAGGGGGGGACATTCATCTCCTCTCACTGTGGATTAAAGGTGAGAGGACATGAAAGCATGCAGAGCCCGTTACCGGTGGTCGCCGTTATACTGGTAATAACGGCGATCGTCGGTGCGGGGACTGGCCGGGACTCACCCCACATTCTGCCCCAACTTCTCAGCGACCTCCGGTAGCTAAGAGGAGGGGTCTGCGGGCCTTACTGGTTCTGCTCCACTATTCTGTGCCATCGCCATAAAGAGCTGATGGCAGCAGAATAGAGCCCATTAGTGATCGCCGTAAAAATCCGTATCGGCGGTCACTAATAGCATAATACATGTATTCTCTGGGTCACTACGGTTACGGCGATACCACATTTGTGTAGGTTTTTTTAACTATCTTACTAGCAAAAACCCACAAAAACTGTCGCCACATTGCAAGATCCATAGCGTTCTTATCTTTTGCGCAACAGAGCTGGTTTTGGGCTTATTTTTTGCCAGAAGATCTGTCGTTTCTATTGATACCAAGTTTTATAAGTATATGACTTTTTGATCTCTTTTATGATGTATTTTCTAAAGCAGATTGATAAAATACAGCTATTCTGGTACTTTTATAAAAAAATCTTTACAGCGTGTGTCGTGCGGTATAATTATTGATATTGTTTTATAGATTGCGTCGTTACGGACGTAGCGATACCAAATATGTATATGATTTGTGTTTTTGATCACTTTTAGGTAATGTTTTATAGTGTATGGGAAATGTAATGCATTTTTATTATGAGGGAGGGGGGGCCTGGGGGGATTGTTTTTTGTGCACTTTTTTTTTACTTTTTTACACTAGTGTACATTACTGTACACTAGTCTAACACTCAGATTATATTATACAATACACTGTACTGCTTCTGCAGTACAGTGTATTGTATCATGTGACCATCCTGCTGACAGGCAGTAGCACAGCCACCCCTGTCAGGAGGATGGCTTATTCATGGTAAGCCCGGGGGCCTTCATTAGGCCCCCGGAGTTACCATGGAGACGTCGGGGGACCGGACGGCGCTGCAGGACCTCCGATCATGTAAGTGGACCCGCGGCGCCGTCCGGTACACACCGGAACCCGTTAGATGCCGCTGTCATGACTCCGCTCCGGGCAGTTACAGGAGGGGGTCAGCGCAGGGGGGTAACTAGAAATGGCTGGGCCCCATAGCAAACTTTTGATTGGGCCCCCCCCCTCCCTCGATCGATCGACCACTACGCCATCAACACACTCAGCTCTACACAGGTTCTGTACACCAAATACATTCTAGTGCAGTTACATCAGGTGACTCACAGGGGATGTCTTCTCTGATCAGAGTTGTTTCCTTTTCATTTTCTTCTCCATCTGCCCTGGGCCATTATGAGAACTTCTCTGAGCCACGAATCTACAGAATCTGCCAGACAAACATATTAGGCTCCTTATACTGGCACCATCCTCATCTCTATACACACTGCACATCTGTATTGGCCCCTTTACACCCTCATTTAGTTGGTAGCCCTAACACTCTGTGACCCCCTTATAGTATATGCCCCTCTGTGTATTCCCCCTTACAGATGCCCCCGTGTAAACCCCTTATAAATGACCCCCCTGTGCTTCCCATCCCCCTAATAGATGGTCCCCCATGTTGCCCCCCCCTTATAGATGCCCCTCATGTTGTCCCCCTATAGACAGCCCCCTTGTGTTGTGCCCCTATAGATGCCCTCTCATTTGGTCCCCCTATAAATGCCCCTTATGTTGTCTCCCTAGAGATGGTCCCCTGTATAATCCCCCTATAGATGGCCCCTTGTATTATCCCCCATAGATGCCCCCCCTGTATTATCCCCCATAGATGCCACCCCCCTGTAATATCCCCCATAGATGCCACCCCCCCTGTATTATCCCCCATAGATGCCCCCCTTTATTATCCCCCATAGATAGCCCCCTGTATTATCCCCCATAGATGGCCCCCTGTATTATCCCCCATAGATGCACCCCCTGTATTATCCCCCATAGATGCTCCCCCCCCCCGATCCCTGACCGCTGATCCCCCGCACTGCTGCCGCCGGGCGGCAGTTCGTTCCGATGCGTCCGCCGTTAAAAGGCATACGCATCGGAATAAAGCCCATTAGTGGCCTTTTTCATCAGTTTTCTGCAAAAAATGGACGGCAAAAACAAAGCAAAACGCAATGTAAAACCAGCCTTACGGAGAAAAGCACGGAACATGTGAATGTAGCCTAACGACAACCCTCTGATATCTATCCTTTAGCCGAGCATAAATCCACTGAACTATCTAGAGATTAAAGCGAATGTACCATCAGGTACATTCGCTTTAACATGACTCACGGAAAGATCGCCACTGTTGCAGGGAAGCTGGTGCCGCGGTCCATTTTTTGAACTGTGGCGCGGTTCCCATGTATGGCGCCGTTCTATCCTCGGGTACCGGGGAGGCCCGGCCCACTACCTGTGGATAGAATGGCGCCGTACACTGGAACCGGGCGCGGTTCAAAAAATGGACCACGGCACCAGCTTGCTGGCACCGATCTATCCGTGGGTCATGTTAAGCAAATGTACCTGATGGTACCCCCACAGTAAGCATCCCTCTGCCATCATCCTCTCCAGCAGCCACAGCCCGCACAGCTTTGGGAGTCGGGTCGTGACATCACCATTTTATCCAGGAAGTGAAGCCTTGATGCAGTAGTAAGTGCAGGGAAAAAGGACTTTATAAGCATTTCCCGTAATAAGTGTATATCGGTCATTTGTATAACAATACTTTAATAAAATACTTTAATAAAAATTTTCGCCGGACTTCTCCTTTAAGGCTATGTAGAAAAAAGGGCAGTATTTCAAACCAACGGCTGTTGTTGGGCAAACAATGTCTGTTGTTATGAAATATGGGTGTGGTTTTTACATAGTGTAAACATAGCCTATGTGACATATACAACATGTATATGTCTGTAAAACAACTTCAAAGGGAACCAATCACTTAAAAAACGCATGTAACGCTATGGGATTGTGCTGTAGCAGCACCCAGCACACTTCCCAAACATGCTTTTATACCCCCCGTCCCTGCAATTTACAAGCCAAAAACGTACTTTATAAACTCGGCGCCCTGTATGTAAATTACCCCCAAGTAGTCCTCTGGGCAGGGAGCTGTGGGCAAGTAGTCACGGTCCCTGGGCGTTCTGCAGTGCTAATCACGCCCCTCTGGGCGTGATTAGCCTGCATAATTGTGGCGGCGTCATCTGAGGCACGCTGTCTCTAACGTTATGCACGCCTACGTTCTTGCTGTGCCGCTCATGCGCAGTACAGCGGGTCCGGTCTACGCAGTACTGCGCAGGTGCAAAATAGCCTCGAACTCATTGCCGGATCTCCAGCAATGAGTTTGAGGCTTTCTGCACCTGCGCAGTACGGCGCAGACCGGACCCGCTGTACTGCGCATGAGCGGCACAGCAAGAACGTAGGCGTGCTGACGTTAGAGAAAGCGCGCCTCCGATGACGCCGCCACAATTATGCAGGCTAATCACGCCCAGAGGAGCGTGATAAGCTCTGCAGAACGCCCAGGGACCGTGACTACTTGCCCGCAGCTCCCTACTACTTGGGGGTAATTTACATACAGGGCGCCGAGTTTATAAAGTACGTTTTTGGCTTGTACATTGCAGAGACGGGGGTATAAAAGCATGTTTGGGAAGTGTGCTGGGTGCTGCTACAGCACATTCCCATAGCGTTACATGCGTTTTTTAAGTGATTGGTTCCCTTTAAGCTAGGTCCTTTTTTTTGTCTAAAGTACAGTCATCTCTTTATATAGAAATATAAGAATTTTATATAAATCTTAAGACATTGCATTGCTCTCATTATGACCGAATCCAACAAAATCAGAGGAATTTAGACTAAAACTCTTTAGATGTATATAAATATTTAGAACTATAATATGCCAGGTGTTAGGGCCAGAACCTTCTCATTTATATCACAGCAGAGGAAAAGTAAGGTACTTTAGTGTGAATGAGGGCTAAGGAGAATTCACACCAATGAACATATTTTCAGTTACAGAAATATCTGCAACAAATTTGCAGCAACTGAATACACCTACTGTCATTGTCTAATCATTGTTTTCCAATCTTTAACTCTCCAGCTGATAAACTACAACTCTCATCATGAACTGCCAGTATGAAATGATGGGGGTTGTAGTGCTGCATCCTGAAGAGCCACATGTTGCAAAACTACAACTCCCTTAATAAACTGTCAGCAGGGCACGATGAAGTGTGAACTTCTGCAACCTGGAGAAGTCACCTGCAGTCATATGTAACACCACAGAGAACACAGTGATATCTCTAAGTACAGATAATGAAGTAGTCACCTGCAGTCCTATGTAACAGCACAGATAACACAGTGATATCTCTCTGAGTACAGATAATGTAGTAGATGTCACCTGCAGTCCTATGTAACACCACAGATAACACAGTGATATCTCTCTGAGTACAGATAATGTAGTAGATGCCACCTGCAGTCCTATGTAACAGCACAGATAACACAGTGATATCTCTGAGTACAGATAATGTAGCTGTCACCTGCAGTCCTATGTAACAGCACAGATAACACAGTGATATCTCTGAGTACAGATAATGTAGTAGATGTCACCTGCAGTCCTATGTAACACCAAAGATAACACAGTGATATCTCTGAGGACAGATAATGTAGTAGATGTCACCTGCAGTCCTATGTAACACCACAGATAACACTGATATCTCTCTGAGTACAGATAGTGTAGTAGATGTCACCTGCAGTCCTATGTAACACCACATATAACACAGTGATATCTCTGAATACAGATAATATAGTAGATGTCACCTGCAGTCCTATGTAACACCACAGATAACACAGTGATATCTCTCTGAGTACAGATAATGTAGTAGATGCCACCTGCAGTCCTATGTAACAGCACAGATAACAGTGATATCTCTGAGTACAGATAATGTAGCTGTCACCTGCAGTCCTATGTAACAGCACAGATAACACAGTGATATGTCTGAGTACAGATAATGTAGATTTCCCTGCAGTCCTATGTAACAGCACCAGGGCCGATTCTAGGTTCTATGCTGCCTGAGGCGAAAATTGAAACTGCGCCCCTTCCCCCGCAAACACAACTATATACCAGCAGTGAACATTGCATATATAACTACATACCAACAGTGCATACAGAACTATATAACAGAAGTGCATACACTAAGGGTATGTTCACAGAGTAAAACAGGTGGAATTCCGCGGTGGAACTCTCCACCGCAGGATCCCGCCTGTCTCACTGTCCCATAGCCCATCTATGGGAGAGCGTGCGCTCCTCCGCAGCCGCCGCTCTCTGCTCGAAGAAGTAACATGATACTTGTTTGAGCGGAGAGCGGCAGCTGCAGAGGAGCATGTATAAGTGCCAGTCTTAATGGTGGTGACATATGGGGAGCCAAGTGTTAGAGACCCCCAAATAGTATAGGCCTCAGACGGCCTAATACTGCCAGCTTCAGACACTCAATAATACTGTTAGCCTCAGAGACCACCTTACCCATATCATCATACTACTCCCCCCTTCATCCTCCATCATCATACTACTCCCCCCTTCATCCTCCATCATCATACTACTCCCCCCTTCATCCTCCTTCCCCCTCCACCATCATACTACTCCCCCCTTCATCCTCCTGCCCTATCATCATACTACTACCCCCACCTTTATCCTCCAGACCCTCCATCATCATACTACGACCCACTTTATCATCCTCCTGCCCTTCCATCATCATAGTACTACCCCTCTCATCCTCCTGCCCTTCCATCATCATAGTATAACCCCCCTCATCCTCCTGCCCTTCCATCATCATAGTATAACCCCCCTCATCCTCCTACCCTTCCATCATCATAGTATAACCCCCCTCATCCTCCTACCCTTCCATCATCATAGTATAACCCCCCTCATCCTCCTGCCTTCCATCATCATAGTATAACCCCCTCATCCTCCTGCCCTTCCATCATTATAGTGCTACCCCTCTCATCCTCCTGTCCTTCCATCATCAAACTACAACCCCTCTCATCCTCCTTCCTCCTCCATCCTCATAGTACTACCCCTCTCATCCTTGTGTCCCTCCATCATCATACTACTACCCCTCTCATCCTTCTGCCCTTTCATCATCATAGTATAACCCCTCTCATCCTCCTGCCCTTCCATCATCATACTACTACCCCTCTCATCCTCCTGTCCCTCCATCATCATACTACTACCCCTCTCATCCTTCTGCCCTTTCATCATCATAGTATAACCCCTCTCATCCTCCTGCCCTTCCATCATCATACTACTACCCCTCTCATCCTTCCGCCCTTTCATCATCATACAACTACCCCTCTCATCCTCCTGCCCTTCCATCATCATAGTATAACCCCTCTCATCCTCCTGTCCCTCCATCATCATACTACAACTACCCCTCTCATCCTTCTGCCCTTTCATCATAGTATAACCCCTCTCATCCTCCTGCCCTTCCATCATCATACTACTACCCCTCTCATCCTCCTGTCCCTCCATCATCATACTACTACCCCTCTCATCCTTCTGCCCTTTCATCATCATACTACTACCCCTCTCATCCTCCTGCCCTTCCATCATCATACTACTACCCCTCTCATCCTTCCGCCCTTTCATCATCATACTACTACCCCTCTCATCCTTCCGCCCTTTCATCATCATACTACTACCCCTCTCATCCTTCCGCCCTTTCATCATCATACTACTACCCCTCTCATCCTTCCACCCTTTCATCATCATACTACTACCCCTCTCATCCTTCTGCCCTTTCATCATCATACTACTACCCCTCTCATCCTCCTGCCCTTCCATCATCATACTACTACCCCTCTCATCCTTCTGCCCTTTCATCATCATACTACTACCCCTCTCATCCTCCTGCCCTTCCATCATCATACTACTACCCCTCTCATCCTTCTGCCCTTTCATCATCATAGTATAACCCCTCTCATCCTCCTGCCCTTCCATCATCATACTACTACCCCTCTCATCCTTCCGCCCTTTCATCATCATACTACTACCCCTCTCATCCTTCTGCCCTTTCATCATCATACTACTTCTCCCTTCATCCTCCTCCTGTGCCTTGATCATCATACCACTAGCCCCTTCATCTGTATTTAAAACAAAAAAAGCCATACTCACCTCACCAGTATGGACCCTCTAGTCTTCCAGGGACTCCTCTCCCGCTCTGCATGGGTGACATCACTCGCGCTCGGCAGGGGGCGGGGCTTCCCGCGGCAGGGGGCGGAGCTTCCCGGGACATGGTTTTGCCGGGGCTGTCTCGTCAGAATCAGGACAGTCCCGGCAAAACCTGAGGGCCCCCACCTGCTCCCCTTCTCACCATCCGGACCGGGATCCACCGCTTCTCCTTTCCCTCGGTGACAGGAGAAGAGGCCACACAGGCCCCTCCCCCAGGCCAGGTCACAGCGCCATACACGCTCTCTGTACAGCATTGTGACCTGGCCTGGGGGAGGGGCCTATCACCCAGCGGATGCCGTACAGGAGAGAGGATTACAGTGTGAGTGGGGGCGTCTTCTCCTGTCACCGAGGGCCACGAGTCTGACGGCAGTGCATCCCTAGAAGCTGCAGAGCTGCAGCTTCTAGGGATGCGGAAAGGGGGACACCTGAGCAGGCGCGGGAGTCAGATGACAGGGCAGAAGTTGCCGCCCCTAAAGGGACCCCAGAATGTACCGCCTGAGGCGGAATACTCATTCCGCCTCATGGCAGAAGCGGCCCTGAACAGCACAGATAACATAGTGATATCTCTGAGTACAAATAATGTAGTAGTCACCTGCAGTCCTATGTAACAGCACAGATAACACAGTGATATCTCTGAGTACAGATAATGTAGATGTCACCTGCAATCCACTTCTCCTCTCCTCACTGGTGTAAGTGGCTCCCGCAGGGTTGAGGCCCCTCCCCCACCAGATCACAACATTGCTGTACTCTCTGATGTTACTTGATGCCATCTGACCTGGGGAGGGGCCTCACCACTGAGGAGAGGTGGATTGCAGCACAAGCTGGAGCTCAACGCCGTAAAGGTACGGCCATAGGACACAGCTTGGCCGCCAACGCAGATGTCTGGAGGAGGGGGCGCTGGTACTTGCTGTCATCTGATTAGGTAAGAGGTCCAATCAGATGGCAGCATGTGCCAGCGGGCGCAGCGGGACAAAGTTAGTGTATGGGAGGTGCTGGGCTGGGGGAGCACAAGAGGAAGTGGCAAGTGGGGGCCGTGCGGGCCCCCGTAGCGTAGGTCCGGTCGTCATGGTGACTGCTGCGACCCCTATAGCTACGTCACTGCTGAACAAGCTTTCGTATCAATCATAGGTGCGATGTGCAGCCATTTCTGTCCTCCAAGCAGGGGCGGTCTTGGCATTTCTGGGGCCCCAAGCGAAGGTATGTCTGGGGCCCCCCCCCCTCGACACGCGTTCCAAAACAATAGACCGCTGTGTGTTGCCCCCAGTAGTATATACCCCTTGTGCGCTACCGCTAGTAATATATACTCCTTGTGTGCTGCCCCCAATAGTATATACCCCTTGTGTCCTGCCCCCAGTAGTATATACCCCTTGTTTGCTTCCGCCAGTAGTATATAGTGCCCTGTGTGTTCCCCTAGTTATATATAGCCCCCCGTGTGCTCCCCCAGAAGTATATAGACCTCCTGTGTGCTGCCCCAGTTGTATATAGACCCCCTGTGTGCTGCCCCCAGTTGTATATACCCCCTGTGTGCTCCCCCACTAGTATATAGGCCCCCTGTGTGCTCCCTCAGGGGTATTTAGCCCCCCTGTGTGCTCCCCCACTTGGATATAGACCTCCTGTGTGCTCTCCCACTTGGATATAGACCCCTGTGTGCTCCTCCAGTAGTATATAAACCCCCTGTGTGGTTCCTCCAGTAGTATATAGACCCCCTGTGTGCCCCACCAGTATTATATAGACTCCTTGTGTGCTGCCCCAGTAGTATACAGACCCCTGTGTGCTCCCCCAGTTATATATAGACCACCTGTGTGCCTCACAAGTAGTATATAGACCCCTGTATGTTCCCTCAGTAGTATATAGACCCCCTGTGTGCTCCCCCAGTAGTATATAGCCCCCCTGTGTGCTCCCCCACCTGGATATAGACCTCCTGTGTGCTCTCCAAGTTGTATATAGACCCCATTCTGCTGCCCCAAGTAGTATATAGACCCCCTGTGTGCTGCCCCAATAGTATATAGACCCCCCCCTGTGTGTTCCCCCTGTAATATAGCCCCCCTGTGTGCTCCCCCCATTTATATAGACCCCCGATGTGCGCTCCCCCAGTTAAAAAGACCCCTGTGTGCTCCCCCTCCCATATAGTATATAACACAATAAAACAAACACTTATACTCACCTGGGTCCGGGCGTCTCCTCTTCTCTTCACTCTTGTGGCCGCAGGAAGGGTTTTCCCTGCGATCACAAGAGGCCTCACTCCCCTTGTCCTGGCGCCGATGCTCCAGTGATGTCACTGGAGCGCCGGCACCACAAGGACAAAGCTGCCACTTGTGACCGCAGGGAAAACCCTTTTTGCGGCCACAAGAGTGACTGACAGGAAGGGAGACAATGTCTCCCACAAGAGTGACTGACAGGAAGGGAGACAATGTCTCCCGCCCTGTCAGTGCTGCTGCATGTAACTATGAGCGCTCATTACGAGTGCTCATAGTTACAGTTCAGATGGCAGCAGCGAGCGGGGCAGTGGCCCTGTCCAGCGGTCTTGAGCACAAGAGCGGGGCGTGGGGGCCCCCCTGGATGTTGGGGGCCCCAAGCGATTACTTGGGGTGCTTGGTGCCAAAGCACCTGTGTACATATGGTAAGTACCTCCTCTTTTCTCCCATTCTACCTGTAGGAGAAATGGTGAGAGGTAACAGCTTGTTCACACTTGTCTTGCTTAGTGGCCGCTTTCTCCGCCTGCAGGGTTTGGGGGGACCTTGGGGTTTGGTCCTGTGACATTGGGGTTGCAGGCCCATTCCGTGGCCCTGCTTGTGCATGCTTTGTGGGGTTGGCGTTCGCTGACCAGAACAATGTTTGGTTAGGGACTTATGTGTATCAGAGACCTGCATGTGGTACATGAGGCAATATGGTTTGATCAAATTATATACTTACTTCTGATGTCTGTTTTTAATGTAGCTGAAAAAGCTTTCGTATCAACCATGGGTGCGATGTGCAGCCATTTCTCTCAAGGCTTGTGCATAGAATGTTAAAAATCTTTGCTGGTTTATTAAAGGGGTAGTGCGGCGCTAAACAATTATTCACAAAATAACACACATTACAAAGTTATACAACTTTGTAATGTATGTTATGTATGTGAATGGCCCCCTTCCCCATGTTTCCCCCCACCTACGCTAGACCCGTAAGTGTGGTGCATTATAATCACTGCATCTTGTGTCGACCCCCGTCCGCCATCTTGGGACAATGACATCGTCTTTGGGAGGCCGGCCGAACCACTCCATCCGTCCCTCATGCCGGCCCCCCTCTGTCGCGTCATCAGCAGCTCAGCCGCGATTGGCTGAGCACAGTTATGACGCGGCAGAGGGGGGCCGGCATGAGGGACGGATGGAGCGGTTCGGCCGGCCTCCCGAAGACGACGTCATTGTCCCAAGATGGCGGACGGGGGTCGACACGAGATGCGTTGAGTATAATGCACCACACTTCCGGGGTGGTTGTAGAAAGCCAGCAATCCAGGATATCATCCACAAAAATTTTATTGAAGTCTACACATAAAAACAGATTTAACAGCAGTAGCTGACATGTTTCGGCCACAAGGCCTTACTCATAGCTATGAGTAAGGCCTTGTGGCCGAAACATGTCAGCTACTGTTTTTATGTGAAGACTTCAATAAAATTTTTGTGCATGATATCCTGGATTGCTGGCTTTCTACAACTATTTCTGGGTGAAGCTTGCACTGCCGAGCACCGGACAGGTGAAAGGATTGCAGGTGTGGTGAGCTGGATCTCCTTTCCATTGCTTACACTTCCGGGGTGGGGGGGTGGGACACGGGGACAGGGGCCATTCACTAACATAACATACATTACAAAGTTGTATAACTTTGTAATGTGTGTTATTTTGTGAATAATTGTTTAGCGCCGCACTACCCCTTTAAAAATGATAAACTAAAATATTGTATTCTCAGCCTTTACTCAGTACTTTAGCAGTGTTCAGGCCTTCAGTCTTCTTGGATATGATGCCACGAGATGTACACACCTGGATTTGGGTTTTTTTTCTCTCTTCTTCTCTGCTGATCTCTCAAGCTCTGTCCGGTTAATTATGGACTGTCACTGGACAGCCTGTTATCAGGGTCAGAGGTTTTTAGCTGGGTTCGAGTCAGGGCTCTGGGTGCGCAAGTCACATAATTTACAGTTATCCCTAAGCCTCTTGTGTTTTCTTGGCTGTGTGCTTAGGGTTAGTGTCTTGTTGGAAGGTAAACCTTCTGCCCAGTCTGGTGTCCAGAGCACACTAGATCATGTTTTATGAAGAATATCTCTGTACTTTTTTTCTTTCAACTTCCCTTATAGGAGTTCTCTGGCATTGTAAACTATTGATGTAGTGCTGCTAATATAAAAAAAATAATAAGCTATTCTTACCTTTTCTCATTCCCCCTGGTGCCCTCCTGTGGTGTCTCTGGGTCCTCCACTGACCACAGCTGCAACCCCCCCCCCCCCCCCCTTCCGAGATGTACTTGTGTCGGCATTAACAGCCCATTCAGCCAATAACTGGCTGAGATGGGACACTGCAGGAGGGCAATGAGGGAGCACAGAAAGGTAAGAATAGCTTCTTATTCTTTATATAACTGCAGCATTATACCCAATTCAAAAAGTTTTATAATGCCAGATAACCCCTTTAAACTATAACCAATATCCCTCTCCTAGATATTGAAAACTGCCCCCAGAGCATGATGCTGCCATCACTATGCTACACTGAAAGCATGGTAATGGGCAGCGCAAGTAATCTTGTTTCACATAGAAAGTCCTATAGGTACCTTTTTATAAACTACAGATGGGTGTTCATGTGCATGTGTCTTTTAGGTATGCCTTAAAGGGGTTATCCAGCGCTACAAAAGCATGGCCACTTTCCCCCTACTGTTGTCTCCAGTTTGGGTGGGGTTTTGAAACTCAGTTCTATTGAAGTAAATGGAGCTTAATTGCAAACTGCACCTGAACTGGAGACAACAGTAGGGGGAAAGTGGCCATGTTTTTGTAGCGCTGGATAACCCCGTTAAAGTCCAGATTTGTGGTGGATGATCTTCTGGAAGTTTCTCCTATCTTCTCACAGGTAATTTGTAGCATTACCAGAATGACAATTGGGTTCTTAGTCACCTCTCTTACCAGGGCCCTTGATTGACCCCTTGGCCCTTGACCCCTGATTATTTATTTTTGTGTGGTGGCCAGCTCTCGAAAGAACCTTGCTTGTTCCAAATATCTTATCTTAAACGATAGGAGGCCACTGTACTCTTGGGAACTTTCAGTGCGGCATACATTTTTTCGCCCAGATCTGTGAGCTCCACAGGCAGTTCTTTCCCTCTTCATGGATTGGTCTTTGCTCTGATATACTGTACATTGTCACCTGTGTGACCTATAGACAGAGGTGTATCTTTTCAAGTTATGTTCAATCAACTGAATTTACCACAGTTGACTCCAACCAAGGTGTAGAAATATTTCATATATGATCAAGAGAAATGCAAAGCCTCCAGAGCTAAATTTTAATTAAAGTGTCACCGTCGTTATAACTTCAAAATCTAAATCAACAGTAAATGTGATATAGAGCAAATATGCAATGAACATTTTTTCCTTCGTTCCAACTGCCCGAAGTAACCAGTCACAGCTCTTCCTTCATTTTACCTGAGCTGTAAGCTGAGCTTTGATTGGTTGCTGTGGGTAGTTTACACCAGTGTGTTTTACACCCTTTCATAAATCTCCCCCTTTGTGTTTAGTCTGTTTTTTTTCAACCAGCGCAAGACTAAAAAGCTGCCTTCAGGAGACTGTACTTGGATTTTAAGTAAGTATAGCTTTGTTTCAAAGTGTAACTCTCATTTAAATGTAATTTTTCAGAATTCAATAAATATCAATAGTACAAGCGATTTTAAGAAACTCTGTAAAGCTATTTTCCTATCTCCCCCCTCACTTCAGAGGAAGCAGGATTCCTGTGTTCATTATGCTCTATGATGAGGGGAGAGGTCGAGGGGGGTGAGTGACCATGGAGAGGAGAATAGGCAGCACTGTACAAAACAACATCCTTCAATCTTCTCCCACCAAGCTCCCAGATAAACACTGACCTTTTTTTTTTTTTTACTGTGAATCCAGTGTTTTATGTGCCCAGTCTCCAAACTGTACAGCTGCTTCTCTCCTCTCCCTGCTCACTCATCCCCCTTGACCCTTCCCCCCTCCATAGGTTATTTTGGACTTAGCAAACCCGTCTTTACTTTGCTCCTCTGGGTGGAGCTGCAAAACAACTTTTTAAGTACAGAAACACATTTTTTTTGCCTAATAAAACCTATTACAGAGTTTCTTGGTTATGGCTATTGATTTCTGTAAAAAAAAATTTAAATGATAGTTACACTTTAAAGGGGTTATCTAGCGCTACAAAAACATGGCCACTTTCTTCCAGAGACAGCCCCACTCTTGTCTCCAGCTTGGGCGGGTTTTGCTGCTCAGTTCCATTGAAGTGAATGGAGCTTAATTGCAAACCGCACCTGAACTGGAGACAAGAGTCATGTTGTCTGTGAAAGAAAGTGGCCATGTTTTTGTAGCACTGGATAATCCCTTTAAGGCATGATAAAAACAAATGTAAATTTCAAACTTGCTTTATATCACTGTTGATTTAGATTTATATCTACTGTTCATTTAGATTTAGAAAGTTCTGACATTGACACTTAAATTTTTCCCTTCTTATTACATTTTTTTAAAATTTCTCATTTCTCATTATGGGGTATTGAGTGCAGATTGATGGGGGGAAACTAGATTTTCATTTTTTAGCACAAGACAAGGGATTGTCCAGGAAAAAATCGTACTTAGCCATGCTGCTGGGGACAAGACAGTGATATCTACTTAAAATTGAAACTAAAGAATTAAAAAAAAAAAAAAAGCTCATGTATAACACCCTAAAGCAAAATGATGCCTTAAAGGAGAAGTCCGGCAATGGCACGGGAAAAGCAACAAAGAGTATTAACTCTTTCCCAGTGCCTCTTCAGCCTCGGATCGCCACTCCGGGATCTCCAGCGATGCACACGTCATGACCCGGCTGGGATGGGACACTCCAGTCACTGATCAGCTGAGCGGCCAGTCTATCAGCCGTTACAGGCATCACAACTTGGGAGGAAAATGCCTTCTGGGGGGGGGTCCTGATGAAGGTTCTGACGCTTAGCGCGGGTATTGGGAGAGGTAAGTTCGTACTCAATATTGCCCCCTTCTAGGTGCCAGATTTTAAAAATGGCCGGACAAGTGGACATACAGTCATGGAGAAAGTAAAACTAAAAGTTGCTTATTAATGCTCAGTGTACATTTATTCAGTATAAGGTGTCAGCTTTGACTTTTATTGAATTTTTTCATATTTCTAAAAAAAACATATACTTGCATGTTCTGCCAACAATATTTTATATGGGTCAGTAGGAAAGTTGCTGCCAACTATGCAGCTAATGTGTAATAAAACCAGTGCTGCATCCACACAATCCACCTACCCAGCAAGCAGATCTGTGGAATAAGTAACAAATGTTGAGTTATTATAGTTTCATTACTTTGTATAAAATGATGCCTTGTTGCTGAACATAGGAATCCATCTGTTAAAGATTTTGAACATGCACTCCCTAGATTTAATGAGCTGTTTTCCCTAAAGTGGGTGTTTACACAAATCTATGTGATCAGATTATTTCTGCACAGCACATTAATGCTCTATAAGGCTATGTATTTTTGGCCAGTATTTTTTCAGCCAAAAAAAAAAGAGTGGAACTGACAAGGCAAATTATAATGGAAAGATTTGCACAGATTGTGTGCTTTTAAAGGGGAACTCTGGGCAAAATGTATTTTTTAATATGTTTTATATAGGGAAAGTTAGACAAATGCAGGAGAAGCCTCTGCAGCGAGGTGAGCGGCAGATAAGGAGCGCTCACCCTGCTGCACGGGACTGGGCAGTGGGTGTAATAGGATTGGGCAGCACATCGGGGAGGGAGGCAGGCAGCGGTATGAGACGGAGGGAGGGGGGACAACGCAAGCACTGGGTAGCACGGGAAGGGAGGGAGAAGGCAATGATGCAACTACATAGACGTCTATTCTAATTCACTTGAGACGTGACGTTACGTTTGTTTTGTTTTTTTGAAAAATTGAGCCTGCCTGGTCTACTAAACTGAGGGAAATAGCATTTAACGTGCATTTCTCATAATTAGTATATATAAGGGATTTGTCTAACTTTCCCTATATAATTACATATTAACCTCTTAAGGATGGAGCAAATTTTCGTTTTTGCGTTATCGTTTTTTCCTCCTTGTGTATAAAAGGCCATAGCACTTGCATTTTTCCACCTAGAAACCCACATGAGCCCTTATTTTTTGCGTCACTAATTGTACTTTGCAATGACAGGCTGAATTTTTGCATAAAGTACACTGCGAAACCAGAAAAAAATTCAAAATGTGGTGAAATTGAACCAAAAAACGTGTTTTTTTTTTTATTTGGGAGGGTAAAACTGAATTGTTATATATGTTCCACAAGTCGTTACGATTACAACGATATATAACATGTATAACTTTTCTTTTATCTGATGGCTTGTAAAAAATTCAAACCGTTGTTAACAAATATATGTTTCTTGAAATCGCTCCATTCCCAGGCTTATAGCGCTTTTATCCTTTGGTCTATGGGGCTGTGTGAGGTGTCATTTTTTGCGCCATGATGTTTACTTTCTATCGGTACCTTGCTTGCGCATATACGACTTTTTGATCGCTTTTTATTACATTTTTTCTGGATTTGATGCAACCAAAAATGCGCAATTTTGCAGTTTGGGATTTTTTTGCGCTTATGCTGTTTACCGTGCGAGATCAGGAACATGATTAATTAATAGTTCGGGCGATTACGCAAGCGGCGATAGCAAACATGTTTGTTTATTTATTTACTTTTATTCAAAACATGGGAAAAGGGGGGTGATTCAAACTTTTATTAGGGGAGGGGGCTTTTTACTAATAACAATACTTTATTTTTTTTTTACACTTATACTAGAAGACCCCCTGGGGTTAGGGTTATTCCCCCTGGGGGACTTCTAGTATAAGTGCACTGATCTCTCATTGAGATCTTTGCTGTATACTTATACAGCAAAGACCAATGAGATCGGCACTCGTTTGCTTTCGGCTGCTGCAGCCGAAAACATACGAGTGCCGAGCCGGGATCAGCGCCATTTTGGCGAAGTCCCCGGCCGGAGCAGGATGTGTGGACGTTGTCCTGGAGGAGCGATCCACCCCACTAGACACCAGAGAAGTGCTGCATACAGTAATCGAATGCATCCGATTACTGAATTAGCGGGCACGGCGATCAGACCGTGCCTGCTAATAGCCGTGGTCCTGGGCTACACGTGGCACCTGGGATAGCGGCGGTTCAGAGTGGGGTCGCCGTGCAGCCCCGCTCTGAACACCTCTTGCGGACGCATGACGTACCGGTACGTCATGCGTCCTTAACCCTTTGAGGACCAGGCCCAAAATGACCCAGTGGACCGCGCAAATTTTGATCTTTGCACTTTCGTTTTTCCCTCCTCCCCTTCTAAGAGCTCTAGCACTCTCAGTTTTCTATCTACAGGGCCATGTAAGGGCTTGTTTGTTACAGGAATAGTTGTCCTATGTAATGGCGTCTTTCATTCTACCATAACATGTATGATGGAACCCCAAATATATTTGTTATGAAGATATAAATTGGTGAAATCATAAAAAAGAATGCAATATGGTAACGTTTGGGGGGTTCCTGTGTCTACGTAATGCACTTTATGGTAAAAGCGACATGATACTATTATTCTATAGGTCAGTCCGAACACAACCATATGCAGGTTACACAGATTCTCTAATGGTATATATTTTTTTTTAAATGAATTCCTTTTTTTGGCAATTAATTATTAATAAAATGGGCCTATTGTGACGCTTATAACGGTTTTAGTTTTTCACCTACGGGGCTGTATGGGGTGTAATTTTTTCCGCCATGATCTCTAGTTTTTATTAATACCATATTTGTGAAGATCGGACGTTTTGATCACTGTTTATTAATTTTTTTATATATATAATGTAACATAAAATCGGTACTCTGCGCACTTTTTTCCCTCTTTTTGTGTACGCCGTTCTCCGTTCGCAATGACACTTGTTATATTTTAATAGATCGACAATTACGCACGCTACGGTATATTATATGTTTATCTATTTATTAATTTTTATATGTTTTATTTATATAATGGGATAGGGGGGGTGATTTCAACTTTTATTGGGGGAGGGGCTTTGGGGTAGTGTATTAGTGTTTTTAACTTTTTTTTTTACACATTTGAAGTCCCTTTGAGGGACTTTTACATTCAAAACTTTGATTTCATACACTGATCATTGCTATGCCATAGGCACAGCATTGATCAGTGTTATCGGCGATCTGCTCATTGAGCCTGCAGCAGATCGCCGATCGGACCGCACGGAGGAAGGTGAGAGACCTCTGGTGGTCCGTGGTCCTGCGGGGGTCCCGATCGGTAAGTGACAGGGGACTCCCCCTGTCACTTACACTTAAACGCCGCAACCGCGCCGTGATCACGACATTTAAGGAGTTAATGACACGCAGCAGCGCGATCGCTGCAGCGTGTCATTACCGGTGAGGTGCCGGCTGCAATCACCTGCTATGAAGCGCGTAAATGTTGCCCGGGGGTTCCCCTTTTACTCGCTTCTGGTTTTCGTTGAAAAAAGACTGACAGAAATCTATTTAAATTTCTTTAAATGTAGTGGATGGACGCCATTTAACAGCAAATTGTTGTTGTTTTTAAATAACGGCAATTAATTGCCATTAAATGGCTGCCATCCACTAAATTTCGACAGTGTGTGAGCCTTTCTGTGTTTTCAATCCACTCCTGATTTGGGTTATAAAATACTGAGCAAAAATAATGTGTGTAAATTTGGGCCTTTTGTCTGCTATGCATCCTGACACACTGAGGCTATGTTCCCACACAGTATATTTGCTCAGTACCCACTAAATTTCAGTGTGTGAACATACATACCTCCCAACTTTTGCTGAGAGGAAAGAGGGACAGTCACGGCAATGTGCCACGCCCCTATAGCCACGCCCTCCCCATAACCACACCCCCATAGCCACACCCTCATATCCACGTCACCTATTACCATTATACTACTATACAAGATGCTGGGAAAGCTGGGTGACCTCCATTATACTGACTACCATACAAGATGCTGGGAAAGCTGGGTGACCGCCATTATACTGACTACTATACAAGATGCTGTGAAAGCTGGGTGACCTTCATTATACTACTAAACAAGATGCTGGGAACGCTGGGTGACCTCCATTATACTGACTACTATACAAGATGGTAGGAAAGCTTGGTGATCTCATTATACAAGATGGTAGGAAAGCCGAGTGACCTTCATTATACTACTATACAAGATGCTGGGAAAGCTGGGTGAACTCCATTATACTGCCTACCATACAAGATGCTGAGAAAGCTGGGTGACCGCCATTATACTGACTACTATACAAGATGCTGGGAAAGCTGGGTGACCTCCATTATACTGACTATGAGATACTGGGAAAGCTGGGTGACCTCCATTATACTGACTATGAGATACTGGGAAAGCTGGGTGACCTGCATTATACTGACTATGAGATACCGGGAAAGCTGGGTGACCTCCATTATACTGACTATGAGATACTGGGAAAGCTGGGTGACCTGCATTATACTGACTATGAGATACTGGGAAAGCTGGGTGACCTGCATTATACTGACTATGAGATACTGGGAAAGATGGGTGACCTCCATTATACTGACTATGAGATACTGGGAAAGCTGGGTGACCTCCATTATATTATGAGATATTGGGAAAATTGGGTGACCCCCATTATACTGACTATGAGATACTGGGAAAGCTGGGTGACCCCAATTTTACTCACTTCAATAGATGATGCTGGAAAGCTGGGTGATCTAACAGTCCGTGATAAGAGTTACTATACCTCCCGCGGGTGACATCGGGGGCGGGGCTTATCAACAGGGGGCGGGGCTTGCCGGGAGACTCCGGGACTGGCCGTAAGTGTAAGTGTGCCCCCAGCCCTGGACCATTCCTCCCCCACCCTACACACCCATTACCTCCATCTGTAGTGTGGCCCGTGCTCCCTGGCCTCCAGCAGCTCTGCTCGGGGAGACACTTGTCGGCCAGATACCTGTGCAGCCTCAGTGCCTCCTCAGCTCCCCCACAGATAGAGCCTGCAGCAACAGCACGTGTACTGCGGTGACCGGGTCACACAGGAAGCAGCTACAGCCCGGGCACCGCAGCACACTGTCTCCTCCATCCACATCACACCAGCCCCCGCACTGCCACAGGGTACACAGGGCGACAGTTACAGCTTCTTCACTCTGCCGCTCCGCACCAGATCCCACAGAATCCGGTGGGTCCAGCTGGGGAGAGGTGCACGGCAGCGGGACACATCGGGGCTGTAACGGGACGGCGGGACATGACCCCAAAATCGGGACCGTCCCGCCACATCCGGGACAGTTGGGAGGTATGAACATAGCCTTTCTGTGTTTATTTAATCCACTCCCGGTTGTGGTTGCAAAATACTGAGCAAAAATACAGTGTGTGAACATAGCCTGAAAATCTGCAGAAAATCCTCACTTCCTGGTCCAGCTGGTCCACTTCCTGGTCTCCAATCCTCTGTTCTCCCCCATCCCTTCTGAGACCAAAGTCATATGAACTGTCTCTTCTGTTACTAGGCAAGCTGTAGCCTGTCATTTGTAGCCCCGCCCCCCACAAAATGAAGGGACCAAGGTCAGCTGTTGTGCAGCAAACTCTCAGGGGTCATTCACACGTACATAGAATTCCGTAGAACAGCTGCATGGCCTTGTCAATACACTAGTGTGGACCTTTGAACTGTTAAGAAGCTCCCAACATCATAATTAATCATGATGCTGGGAGCTCCCAGGTCCAGCCCTGCCGCCGCTCTGATCGCCACCCCCGCCGCCGCTCCGGTCGCCCCCCGCCGCGAGCATACGTTACCTGCTCCGACATCCCAGTGCAATCAGTGCACTGAAGACCGGAGCCTGTTTACACGAAACGATCGGCAAATTTTTTGCAAACGATGATTTGATGACATGCTGAAAGATCGAAACGAACGATTTCTCTTCGTCGTTTGATCGTTTGCTGCGTTTACACGTATGATTATTGTTCGAATTCGATCGTTATCGCGCAAATTCGCACGATAATCGTTACGTGTAAACGCAGCATTACTCTCATTGATGTTAAGGCTGGAAACACCCAAAGCAAACTGCATAACTTGCCAGCTTTGGCTGTTTCCAGCTTCCTGGCCACATCAGGCTGCCACAGACAGGCCGGAAGGATTGGGAAGCTGTAAATGTAAAATGGAAATACCCCTTAAAGGGCTAGTGCGGCGCTAAACAATTATTCACTAAATAACACACATTACAAAGTTATACAACTTTGTAATGTATGTTATGTTAGTGAATGGCCCCCTTCCCTGTGTTTCCCCCCACCCACACCACCCCGAGAAGTGTAGTGCTCTATACTCACCTGATCATTCCATACTTGAATGAAGGAGATACACTTAAAGGGGTTGTCCAGCGAAAATCTTTTTCTTTCAAATCAAATGGTGTCACAAAGTTATATAGATTTGTATTTTACTTCTACTAAAAATTCTCAAGTCTTCCCATACTTATTAGCTGCTGTATGTCCTGCAGGAAAGGTTCTTTTATTTTCAGTCTGACACAGTGCTCTCTGCTGACATCTCTGGCTGAGACAGGAACTTTTCAGAAGAGGTTTTCTATGGGGATTCATTGAAAACAGAGACAGAGTTCCTGTCTCAGCCAGAGATGCCAGCAGAGAACACTGTGTCATACTGAAAAGAATATAACGTTTTCTGCATGACATACAGCAGCTAATAAGTATGGCAAGACTTGAGATTTTTTTAATAGAAGTAAATTACAAATCTATATAATTTTTTGATCAGTTGATTTGAAAGAAAAAGTTTTTCGCTGGATAACCCCTTTAATGCTAAAATAGGCTTTTATTCTCAGCACTTTGTACAAGTAACTGACACGGCTATGTACGGGAAATCATTTTTTGAGTACATAGCATTCATTCAATAAACTACTTTAACCCCCGCAGCCCCCGACCCGGAGCATACATTACCTGCTCGTCGCTGCAGTTAAGTGTGAGGCTCCCGGCTCCCCATCCGTCAATCAGTGCACGGCATTGCTGAGTGCATATACAGTACAGTAGTAGTACAGTCAGTGCATTACCATCTCCCATACGTTACAGTGCTGGGGTGGGGGGCACTATACAGTAAAGGATGAGTGAGGACTTGGTGACTGTAGTGACTTGTTGTACTGTAATTGCTGGTTTTGTTGAATGTTTCTTGGGTATAATGTACTATACAGTATAATGCTGCTCTGTAATGTCCTGTACAGTATAGTGCTGTTCTGTACTGTAGAGATTAAAGGACAACTCCCACAAAAAATTTTTTTTGCTCATTTAACACACATTACAAAGTTATATAACTTTGTAATGTGGTTAAATACCCGGCCTGGCCCCCTTCCCCCACTTTCGGACCCCCGACCCCCCACCCCGGAAGTTAAGGAATGTATACATTACCTATTACGATCGTCACGGTCCTCTTCTCCGGGGCGGCATCTGGTGACGACGACGTCAGAGCCGAGGGGCGGTCCGGGTCTTCTTCCTCCTCGGCGTCTTCATGCAAAGTGAATGGGGATGAAAAGGCTGCTGGTGCACATGCGCACCAGCAGCCTTTTCATTGGCTGGAGCGCATCACATGGCTTCCAGCTTGCTCAGCCCTGATTGGCTGAGCTTGCTGGAAGCCATGTGATGCGCTCCAGCCAATGAAAAGGCTGCCGGTGCGCAAGCGCACTGGCAGCCTTTTCCATCCCCTGGACCCGGAAGTTGGAGACATCGCTGGATGGCGGAAGGCGGCGACGGAGAGGCGGACGGCGGGCGAATCGAGTGGCGATCGTCACCGGAGAGATGGTGAGTATGGTGTCTGTGTGTGTCTGTGTTTTTTTTTTTTTTGGGGTCCCGCGGGAGTTGTCCTTTAACCCTTAGGCGACCCTGGATGTACCCGTACTTCCAGGGGCGCCTACATGTGTTCAGAGCGGGGCCGCGCTCTGAACCGCCGCGGTCCCGGGTGCCCCTCGTAGGCCGGCTATTAGTGGGCACGGTTCGATCCCCGCGTCCACTAATAAAGTAATCGGATCCAGCTGTCAAAGTTGACAGCTTCCTATGATTACTTGAATGCAGCCATCCCTGGTGTCTAGTGGGGTGGATCGATCCTCCGGGACAACATCCTCCTCCGTCCGCTCGGCACTTGATTGCTTTTGGCTGCAGCAGCCGGAAGCAATCAAAGTGCCTATCTCATCGATCCATGCTGCATATCCATGCAGCATAGATCTCAATGAGAGATCAGAGTGCATATACTAGAAGTCCCCTTCTAGTATAAGTGTAAAAAAAAAAAAAAAAGGGTTTTATTAATAAAAAGCCCCCTCCCCTAATAAAAGTTTATTTATTTTTATTTATAACATGGGAAAAGGTGGGTGACCTTTTCCCATGTTATAAATAAAAATAAATAAACATGTTTGGTATCGCCGCGTGTGTAATCACCCGAACTATTAATTAATCATATTCCTGATCTCTCATGGTAAACGGTGTAAGCGTAAAAAAATCCTTAAGTGCAAAATTGCGCATTTTTGGTCGCATCAAATCCAGAAAAAATTTAATAAAAAGCGATCAAAAAGTCTCATATGCGCAATCAAGGTACCGATAGAAAGTACAGACCATGGCACAAAAAATGACACCTGACACAGCCCCATACACCAAAGGATAAAAGCGTTATAAGCCTGGGAATAGAGCGATTTCAAGGAACATATATTTTTTAACAATGGCTTGAATTTTTTTTACAGGCCATCATATACAATAAAAGTTATACATGTTATATATCGTTTTAATTGTAACGACTTAAGGAACATATATAAGAAGTCAGTTTTACCCCAGAACGAATGGCGTAAAAATGAAAACTCCCCAAATAAATGCGTTTTTTTTTACCAATTTCACCACACATTGAATTTCTTTCTGGTTTCGCAGTGTACTTTATGAAAAAATTCAGCCTGCCATTGCAAAGTACAATTAGTGGCGCAAAAATTAAGGGCTCATGTGGGTTTCTAGGTGAAAAAGTGCTATGGCCTTTTAAGCACAAGGAGGGAAAAACGAAAACGCAAAATTTGAAATTGTCCGGGTCCTCTAAAAGTTAGGCTGGGTTCACACTACGTATATTTTAGTCAGTATTGTGGTCCTCATATTGCAAACAAAACCAGGAGTGGATTAAAAACACAGAAAGGCTCTGTTCACACAATGTTGAAATTGAGCAGATGGATGCCATTTAATGGCAAATATTTGCTGGTATTTTAGAACAACGGCTGTTATATTGAAATAATGGCAGTTATTTACTGTTATATGGCGGCCATCCACTCAATTTCACCATTGTGTGAACATAGCCTTTCTGTGTTTTTAATCCACTCCTGGTTTTGGTTGCAATATGAGGAGCACAATACTGACTGAAATATACGTAGTGTGAACCCAGGGGAAAAAGCAAAACCACCTACTGGAAATTCATGGATCTTAGAAATTTCACTCAAAATGCTACTTTATACTAAATCTCTTCTTACAAAAACTATGCAGGAAACTACTCAGAGTGACATTGGTGGTGTCAGAGGGGAAGGAGGTAATTATTTTATGTTTCAAGTAGATTATGTGTGACGGTACTGTGGTATTAGAGCATCTGTCATGCAAAGTTGTGTGGGTGAGGTGTGCTCTTTTCAGGGGGTGGGATTAGGGTAATAATTTCAGGGTACAATTTAGTAGTATATACATTTACTTACTCATTAATTTTTTATTTTATTGCCTGTGATGCAGTCATCTAAAAGAATTTTTACAGCCACAAATAGATGGTTAGGTATACACAGCACCTGCAAAGAAGGCTAGGAAAGAAGTTACGAAGAGTATCTGCTAAGATACATTGCCATGTGGGAGTATATCAAGGTTTTAGTTTTTTTTTTTTTGGCCTGAAATAATAATCACATACGTAGGCGCAAAGTCTAGAAAAAATGCAAAGCATTTGTACTTACACTAAACAAGACCTCATAGTTAATGATTCATCATTAAATTGTAATCTTTGGATGAGTTTACTAACAATATATAGGATGGAGCTCAGTCTATAAAGAAATGTTTTAATTGTGAATATTAAAAGGGTTGTGTGATTAGGAGAACCACCTGTCTATATGCCTTATGTACATAATAGACGGTATTTCCTATTAGGCTGGGGCTACACAGCAATTCCTGGCCACGGCATGGGTTGGATGGCGAAAATCGCATTGTCATTTAGCTGTGATTGCGCAGCACCAGCACTCATGCAACAAATGGGGTAATGTTGCCACCCACAAGTGGCCGTGGCCGCAACGTGGCAGTAGCAAGAAATCCACCCAACAGGTGTAAGTATGCAGAGCAGGCTCTAGTGACTGTAACTATGGTCACTAGGAAGTGGTTGGGTGGCTCAGCAGGACGTTTATTCTCCCCCAGTAAGATTAAGCCCCTATTACACGGGGCGATTCAGAAGAGCAAACAAGCGCTTGCTTGCTCCTCGTTTACTGCTGGGTGATGGCGCTATTACATGCGCTGGCAGTGAGCGGGTAAGGGGGGGGGGCACGGGGTGCTGCGTTGGGGTTGTCCGGGCAGCCCATAGAGGATAGCGGCAGTCTGCTGCCAATGCTCCTATTACACTGATTGACAGCAGCATACCACTGCTATCCTCATTGTTGACATTTTAACATGTTGAAAGACAACAATCAACCAACATTGGAACAGTCAGTGCACCACCATCTCCCATACTTTACAGTGCTGGGAATGGGGGGGGGGGGGGGACTCTATACAGTAAAGGATGAGTGAGGAGTTGGTGACTACTGTACTATAATTGCTGGTTTTGTTGAATGTTTCTTGTGTACAATGTACTGTGCAGTATAGTGCTGTTCTGTAATGTACTGTGGTAATAAAACTGCGCACTATAAAATGTCACAAATGAGTTTTTTAGGTAATTATTGGTGGGTGCTGGAACCAATTAAACACATTTACATTATTTCCTATAGGAAAACACTGCTCGGTTCTCAAACTGCCTTCCGGAACCAATTACAATCAAGAACCGAGGTACCACTGTATATATATACATGCAGCTATGCTTTAAAGGTGTTATCCAGCGCTACAAAAACATGGCCACTTTTGCCCTTTTGCACTCTTGTCTCCTGTTCAGGTGTTGTTTGCATTTAAGCTCCATTTACTTTAATGGAACTGAGTTTCAAAACCCCACTAAACTGGAGACAAGAGTTGTGCAAAAGTGGCCATGTTTTTGTAGCACTGGATAAACTCTTTAAAGGTACCTTCACACCTACGCTGCGAGTCGGCTAGGTCCTGGCAGATCACTGTCATTACATACACGCAGCGGTCTGAACCGTCCGATAATTGTTTTGTGGGATAAGGCCTTATGTACAGTACTTTGAGATGGCTGGGTCTAGCACAGGTAGGCAGTATGCCAGTCTGCTGGTTTCCCATTCATTTTGTCTCGTTGCGGCTCCACACGAATGCGTTGCGTACATATGACGGTGCAGCCTGACGGACTGTCATCTCTGGTCACTGCACCCCTTATGTCCACAACAGGGATGCCTAAATGCTCATGTAACCTGCTGCTGGTAGATACAGTTACATGGTGATATTATGTATTTGGTTACATTAGCCCAGGCTCTCCCTTCAGGCGTCCTGTAATCACCAGGATGGAGTCATTCCCATTTCCAGACGTTTACAATGCATTGTCAGCCATAGATTCCATTCCAGCATCATATAACCTCAATGATATGAATAACCCCGTGAATCACATTTTACGACAGTCACGTTTTGCACAGTGACATCCTCACACTACATTGCAGTTTACAGGGCACGTCCCGTACAGCGGCGGCGGTTTCTGCAGACTACTTCCTGTCTGTCCTGTTGGTCTTCCACAGGCAGAGGGCGCCACTACTTTTTGGTATTCGTCCTAATTGCCTCACGAGATGCGAGATCAGGATGTTGATACAGAGTGCACCAGCTCGTAGTAACCCGCTCACATAGAGGAGCGCAGGGTGCCGCGTGCTGCTCGCCGGCTGCTGACCGGACGAGTGACGGGAGCCGCCGCGTTCTGCTGTCACCCGGGACAAGCCTGGTGGATTAGGCGGAGACCTCAGCGGAGAGAGCGAGAGCCCCAGAGCCGCCTGGGCATGGACTGAGCCGGGAGAAGTGCTGCTGCTGCTGCTGCGGGATCTCCGCTCCGCCAGCCCGTGGAATGGTGCTGACATCTGCCCGCAGTGCTCCCTCCGCCAGCAGCATGGAGACGTCTCCTGTCACCGCAGTGTAAGCCGCACCTGATCTCATACATATCCGCACCTGATCTCCTACATATCCGCACCTGATCTCCTACATATCCGCACCTGATCTCATACATATCCGCACCTGATCTCGTACATATCCGCGCCTGATCTCGTACATATCCGCACCTGATCTCGTACATATCCGCACCTGATCTCATACGTATCCGCACCTGATCTCGTACGTATCCGCGCCTGATCACGTACGTATCCGCGCCTGATCACGTACGTATCCGCGCCTGATCACGTACGTATCCGCGCCTGATCACGTACGTATCCGCGCCTGATCACGTACGTATCCGCGCCTGATCACGTACGTATCCGCGCCTGATCACGTACGTATCCGCGCCTGATCACGTACGTATCCGCGCCTGATCACGTACGTATCCGCGCCTGATCGCGTACGTATCCGCGCCTGATCGCGTACGTATCCGCGCCTGATCACGTACGTATCCGCGCCTGATCACGTACGTATCCGCTTCCAGCCTGCTGTAGTCTCCTAGAGGTGGCCAGTATATGGGGAGGATGGGATCACTAATGTCTACTCGCTGGGGACTGTGCACACTGGTTAGCTCTGACATTCCCATAACATGGATTGGTTGGCCCCTTATCTGTTAGACATTCATACTACTCACCACTGGTCTCCAACATGTGGCCATCAAGCTGTTGTAAAACTATGACTGCCATCAGCCATAGCAGTGTCCAATCCTCCTCCAGCTGGAGGGTCACAGGTTGGGGGAACACTGCCATATGCTATCAGCTTCTTTTTTGCTTTATAAACATTTTCTGATGTGTCAGTGAGATATTGTCCCTTAAAGGGGTATTCCCATTTTAGCTATTATAGATACACTTGGAGTTCTTGTCAAGTAATTTTTGCAAAGACATTAATTTATTAACATGCCTCCTTCCCCTGATATGCTGCTCTTTTCCTTCCATTGTTTACAGATCATGGTTATCAACAACCACTCTGCTCTAAAAGCACTGGTTTGCTTCCTGTCTATTTAGCTATATTGTGGATGTCTAGAGACATGGGGGGGATTTATTAGGACCGTTGTACTTATGCATCGGTCTTACCTCGCTTACCTCTTAGTGAATCCGGCTAGCCAGGTGACCAACTCTGTGCCCGGTGTACCAAATCCAGCAGGTGTAGCTTCTATTAGCTGAGATTGGAATATCCCTTTAACCCCCATGATGCTAGGATAAAGGACCCGGCCAAACCCTTATGTCCTGTGTCTGAGTCTGGTCTGACACTTCAATCCACAGTGAACTTCAAGTGAGAATTTCAAACCTGGAGACCAGCTTACCAAAGTCTGCAGGCAATGCTCGCAGGAGCACGGTCCAGGAGTACTGACAGTACCTATATGCATAGATCTGTGTTGCTAGTTTCCAGTTACTGGCACAGAGGGCATTCCGTAGGTACTTTTCTCTTGGCTCCTGCTTCTTTGGAAAAATTGTTCTTTACTTTAGGCTGACAGTGTCACAGAGGCGGGTCTGTCCCATTGTCTGTGCCCGTCTAGCTCTCCAGCCACCGCTGTGTCTCCAGGACCACCCCGCCTCCTCCGAGAGTGATTGAAAGGCAGAAGAGGCAGGGGCCGCCTGGAGATAGAGCGGTCCGAGGCGCAGACAGTGTCACAGACCCATCTCTGTTACACTGTTAGGGTACTATTACACCAAGCAATTTTTCGACGATTAACGATCTTAAACGACGGCTAAGGCAAACGACCCAAAATCGTTCGCCCAATTACATGGAACGATGATCGTTATTTATGATCGTTCTTGCGGTCGTTTAGTCGTCTGTATTGAGTACATTTCAGCTGCGAATTCTTCGCATTATTCCACCGAACAATGTGCGAACGATAAAACGATAAAAATAGTTCCGGATCCTATCATACGATCAACGATTTTTCGTTGGTCGTTTAATCGTTGCCTGCTATTACATGAAATGATTATCGTTCAAATCCGAACGATTTAACGATTTTTCGAACTATAATTGCTCCGTGTAATACCAGTCTTAGTCTGGTATAAAGAATGATTTTTCCAAAGACGGGGGATCAGGGAGCCAAGAGAAAAGTACCCACAGAATGCCCTCTTTGCCAGTACCAGAGAAAGGTACCAATAGGATGCCCTCTTTGTAGGTGCAAGGATAGCCGAATATCTGACTTTAAAAATCCTTGCTTCATTGATAGGCAGTAAAAAATACACACCTGAACATGGAAAAGATGGGGTTCAAACAGGTGACTTGTTTCGGGTATGGGTCTCCTTATGTAAAAAGCAGCAGAAGTTTGGAAGCCATCTTTTCCATCTGCAGATGTGACTTGCTGCCTATCAGTGAAGCAAGGATTTTTATTGAAGAACTAGCACTGCTGGATATTGGTTTCTACTCTTTACTGTCAATCATAATGTGTATTAGCGGTGGTCATTGGGCCCACTCCAATCTATGTAACCCTCCCCCCAAATTATAATCAGGAAAAGTTTATTTGGGGACTTTAATAGTGATTGTCTATTGTCTGTCATTAGGATAGGTGGGGGGGGGGGGAATTATTGCTGGAGGGTAAAAGCTAAAAGTGAGGGTTGGAGCTGTCTGGTGACATCACCTGTCTGACAAGTATACTTTAGGGATGGAAACTGCTATTTCCGATGTTATAAAATAACGGCAATTTGGTGTGATACATCACCACTGTATAATCAGGGTCTCAATCCTGAGACTGAAGTGGGCACAGCTCTGATGTAGCACTTGTCCTTCCTAGGTCCTGCCCGCCATGTGCCCTTGCAGCCACCTTTCTGTTTTGGGACGTGAAGCAGGTCTTGTTTGCCTGAGCGGGGCCACTCTGTGGCTCCCCCATGTGGCACATTAATGCTATGTCCCCTTCACTGTACAGCAGAGTTGTATCCCAATTTATCACGGTTGTTAAAGGGAACCTGTCACCCCCCCCCCCCCCCGTGCCGGGGTGACAGGCTCCCGACCCCCCCGCTACAGTCCCCTATACTCACCTGATCCAACTGGGTCCCGCTTCTGGATCCGGTCGGGTCACGGAGATCTCAGCCGCTGCAGCCCGGCGCGCACTGAGAGATGAGTCCAACGCTCATAGAGAATGACGGAGCGCTGGACTCTCCTGTCATTCTCTATGAGCGTTGGACTCCTCTCTCAGCGCGCGCCGGGCTGCAGCGGCTGAGATCTCCGTAACCAGACCGGATCCAGAAGCGGGATCAGGTGAGTATAGGGGGCTGTAGCGGGGGGTCGGGAGCCTGTCACCCCGGCACGGGGGGGTGACTGGTTCCCTTTAAGGGTCCCAGGCCCCCATCAATCATAATGTGATGCCATGTTCTAGCAATGTACCATCTCTTTGTATGATGAGCATACCCCTTTATAGTACATAGTGTGATTTATGCAGACATAGTCATGAAGCGTTGTGAGGGATGACAGACCTTATAGTCTCCTTATAGAATTCCATGTATTGCTGTTCTTCAGTGGGGTAGTAAATCACCATATGATCCATCCTCACAGCTCTTGTGTTAAGGCCAGGGCATTACTCAGGATATACCATGTGCTTCCTGTCGGGGAAGATAGATCAGCCTTTCCTGTTTTGTATGGCCTACTATTGGTTCGCTAGCTGCCTTTGTGTCAGGCAGAATTGCTCCAGAAGTTGTTTGCTGTGATGTATGAGTGGCATCCCGGCACTGTCACAAACTTCTGACCTGTGTCCTTGACATACTAGCAGTGAGTAACATCCAACGGATTGTCACAAGTCGTACAAGGCTAAAGTTGTGAAAATGGCAAACAATGTTTTATGGAAGTTATCTCTGCAGCTCCTTGACAAGGATCCTCTGTACTCTCATTAGTCAGATTGTTATATTGTATAAATGTACGAGATAACCTTTACATGTGTATGCAGGCAAGGATCGAACAACTAAGGAAAATTTGTTTGTGTCATTGATCGCATGCTTTGACCATAAAATAATTGCTAATCGTTCACAAACCTTATTGCGTGTGTACACATTGTTCGTTCTTACATATGATCATTCGTGTACTAGAGTAGACATGATTAGGATAGTAACTAACCACTATTCCGTGTATTATGGGAAATGATTTCAGGTTGCTCCCAAAAGTGCTTGTTTGCAGTCGTTTCTCACTAATCATATTTCTATTCATATACCGTCTGGAATTACAGGCACTATAGAACCTATGGATTCCTATAGGACAAAGCATGCAACTCCCCCCCCCCCCCCCGATATTTTCAGAAAATCCTGTCCACTTAAGAATAGTACATGCACTTATATGGTCCGTATTTATGGAACTAACTCGCCCATTGAAGTCAATGGGTCTATTAAAAATGCACACGGCATACTGATGTCTGTATTTTAAGATCGATTTCCTGGCAGTCCCTGTTGGAATGGGCTTGTTGCATTATCCTTTTTTTTTTTTTTTTTAAAGTCATATAGATGCCATAGAAAAGATTACTGTTTTTTTGTGCGGGTCAGGAGAGAAAAAGCCGCTTAGGTCAGAGAGACACATAGTACCTTTTATATATCTGTCTGTGATTCCAGAACATTATAACTGCTTTTATTCCCCAGTGAAACTGTTAGGGAAGCCTTCCCAAGCTCCTGATCGTCTGCAACCTGACAAGCGTTTGCTGGTTTATTGGCGCTTGCCCTTTTACATGAAATGGTTCTTGGGAATGACTGTTCCCAGAAATGCTTATTTGGCCAGTTATCGGCCTGTGCATGTAAAGGGATAAACATTTTTTTTTTCTAGTCCTGGATGTTAGCGTGGGAGACTGACACTTAGGCTGTTTTACACTCACAGATAACTGACCAATTTATCTGATGGATTTTTGAAGCCAAACCCAGCGGTGGCATCAAGCGGGTGAGTGCAGGAGGGGCTGCGGGAGGGCTGCCCGGGTGATCGCTAGATTGTCCGGGCAGCCCATATAGGATAGCGGTGGCCTGCTACCGCTGCTTCTATTCCATGGAGCAACAGCAGCAGATCGCTGCTATCCTGGTTTTTTGTTTTTCAACATGTTTGAAAAACAATCGGCGCAACGATCAGCCAAAATGAACGATGTCGGCTGATCATTGCCTTCTATTCCATGGGACGATTAACGGCCGAATATGGTCCATAATCGTTCCGTGGAATAGTGCCTTGAGGGTATGTGCACACTACAGAATCCCGACGTAAAACCCGTCACTAATTCCGCAGCTCGCACCCTCTGGCGGACTCTGGTGGCTGTCCATTCTTTGGCCATTAGGCCATTAATCTGACAACAATCAGATAGCAACAAGAGATCACCATCCTCTTGTCACGCCTCATGAGCTATAGTTTATGGACCTGTTGTAAATAGCAGACCCTGTGTATATATTACATTTTGTTAATTCCAAAGTTTCCTAAAATCCTTTGATGAGTTCTGTTTAGTGTGTATATAAGTCTGTGATTTTTTTCAGTTCTGTATAACATCTTGTCTGACGAAGGGAGCTAGACTCTCGAAAGCTTACACTCAAATATACTCAGTTAGCCTCCAAAAGGTATCGCCTGATTTCTTCTCTATTCTACTACATTCTTTGGACAGACGGCGGAATCCACCCATGCGTAGAATGGAGTCTATGGCATGGGCAGAAATGTACGCGGCCACCAGAGTCCGCGGGTGCGAGCTGCGAAATCCGTGACTGGTTTTCCGTCAGGTTTCTGTAGTGTGCACATACCCTTATGCTTACAGCAGAGTTCTTGTGATCCCTGCACGTAAGACCCATGCTGAGCTGCTAGGCTGTTGCTGGAAAAAGGAGACATTCTAGCTTAGTCACTTAGTTAATACCGTAAAACATGTATGTCTTAGAGGAAAAGATAAACGTTTTGGTTTCTGTCTTGGTAAGGTATCAGGCAGTGCAGTACCACTTTAAAGCCCTAGACTTATGCAGAACTCTACACATCCTGGGAGTTAGGTAGCCAGTTCATCACCACCCGCAACAAGGCCATGCACCTCTGTTCTTAGTCATTAAGAGTCACAACCTCTAAGACCGTCACTGCCTGAATTATTTGTAGTTTACCTGTCTTCAGTGTAAAGCAGATTCAGGTTGTATTCAGTGCAGATACCTTTTTCAAATAGTGTTAAAGCGACTTTGTACCTACAATCTGAACCCCCCCCCCCCCCCTAAACCGCTTGTACCTTCGGCAGGTAATGCAGTTATTGTCCTAAAAAAAAAAAAAAAAACTTTTTAACTTGCAGCCCTGTGTCAAATTGGCATGGCCTAGACTTGCAACACCTCTCCTTCCCTCCTCCCCATCCTCTTCATCACTTGGAATGCCCCAAGAACAATTTCTCCTATTAATCACCTGTGTGAACATCACACATGAGCTGGATCATTAAGGTACCTGTGCGGTGTTCAGACAGGTGAAGAATAGGAGAAATCCTGCCTGGGGGCATTCCTAGTGATAAGAAAGGCGTTGCAATCCTAGGGCGGACACACACTGTAGGCCATGCCAATTTGACACCGGGCTGCAAGTTTAAGGGTGCCTTCACACGTACCGGGTCCGCAGCGGATTTCACGCTGCGGGTGTGCCATGTAATCCGCTGCGGATCCATGTAGTGTGAAGGTCTATGGGTAACACATTCGCAGCTGAATTTTCATTCCGCTGCGGATATGTAAGCCGGCCCCTTTAACCTTTTTAGGGCAATAACTGCATCACCTGCTGAATGGACCCCAGGACCGATCTTGGATTAAAAGCAGCTATCCAAAGGTACAAGGGGTTTTGGGGGTCAGATTGTGGGTACAGAGTCGTTTTAATTCTGTATGCAGAGGTTTCTATTGCCGTGGGCACTGTGATTTTTTCCCATTTTAAAGCTATTCACGATCAGTCAAGTTGCACGATGACCATTAGTAATCCGCTATTTTCACATCCAGCCACAAATTCTGGTATCTTTTGAGTCGTCGACTCTTGGCTGCTGGAAGACATTAGCGTTGTTGTTTTCAATGTATTACTGTGCAGCATTGGCTTTAAGTTTAGGATCATTGTTTTGTTGAAAAATAAATTCTCTCAAGTTGCTGTTCTTGTTTCAAACCTCATCAGGCCACAGCCTTGTAAAGCTTTCGGCAACAGTTGTGTACGTTTCTGGGATTTATTGGCCATGGCTTGAGAAATCAAGCATCTGGGCTGCACAGACAATCCATGTATCATTCGTGCAGCATTGGAAACTGACAGCACAGATATACATTGGTCCCTCAACTTACAATGGCCTCAGGTTACAATATTTTCAACATACAATGTTTTTTTCTGAACCATCGTAGCTTGAGACCAGACTCGACACACAATACTACAGGCAGTTAGAATAAGAAGCACATGCGAATACATAGATGATGGACAAATAAAAGTGGTTATTTTACCAGTAAAACCCCAGTATCACTGCAGTGCATGCACTGGTTGGCTGTCTAAAACTGTAAAGAACCCTGAAAATTCTCCAGTCCTCTACATAAAAAGTAATTTACACTCTCCAGAAGTTCTTTCTGACCATTGGATGTAAGGACTTGCCTTATCTGCATTAAGTATCTCCTTTTATTTGTCTTTAAAGTTTTTCTTTGGTCTACAATATTTTCAACATGCAGTGGTCGTCCTGGACCCAATTAATGTAACTTAAGGGATCACTGTACATATGTGTGCTGTCAGTTGCCAGATCACACAGCAGTTACAAGTGCATCTCATTAAATTAGAATATCAATTTTTTTCAGTAGTTCAATTTAAAAAGTTAGGCCCCTATATTATATAGAGTCATTAAAAACAGAGGGAACTTTTTCTATTTTATATTTATGTTAATGTTGATTATGGCTTACAGCCAAGAAAAACCCAAAATTCACTATCTCAATTTTTTATAATGTTGGCCAAATGAAATATCTGTACAGTAAATGCCCTCAATACTTGGTCAGGGCACCTTCTGCATGAATGCCGACATCAATGCAGCGTGGCATGGAGGTGATTAGCTGAGCACTGGCACTGCAGAGGTGTTATGGAAGCCCAGTTTGCTTTGATAGCGGCCTTCAGCTCGTCTGCATTGTCTCTTCATCTTCCTCTATGGGGTTAAGGTCAGGCAAGTTTGCTGGCCAATCAAGCACAGTGATACTGTGGTCATTAAACCAGATATTGATACTTTTGGCAGTGTGGACAGGTGCCAAGTCAAGCTGGAAAATGAAAATTCCATCTCCAAATAGTTTGTCGGCAGAGGGAGGCATGAAGTGCTCTAATATTTTCTGGTAAATGGCTGTACTGTCTTGACAGCGGACCAACCCCAGCAGATGACATGGCTGCTCAAACCATCACTGATTGTGGAAACGTCACACTAGACCTCAAGCAACTTGGGTTGCACCTCTCCACTCTTTCTCCACACTCTGGGATCTTGATTTCCAAATTAAATGCAAAATTTAGTTTCATCTGAAAACAGCACCTTGGACCACTGATCAACAGTCCAGTTCTTTTTCTCCTTTGCTGAGTTAAGACACTCTGGCGTTCTGTGTGTGTGTGTGGTGGCTCTTGAAGCACTGACTCCAGCAGCAGTCCACTCTTTGTGAATCTCCCCCCAAATTTTTGAATGACTTTTCTTAACAATCCTATAAAGGGCTGCAGTTATCCTGGTTGCTTGTGTGCCTTTGTCTACCACACCTTTTCCTTCCACTCAACTTTCCATTAAAATGTTTAATGGAATACCCAGCTTCTTTAGCAATGATGTTTTTGGGTTTACCCTCTTTGTGGAGTGTGTCAATGACTGCATTCTTGACATCTGTCAAATAAGCAGTCTTCCCCATGATTGTGTCCCCTATTGAACCTTAAGTGATCCTTTAAAAAGCTTAGGAAGCCTTTACAGGTGTTTGGGGTTAATTATTCTAATTTTCTGAGATAACAAATTTGGGGTTTTCTTAGGCTGTAAGCTATAATCCTCAACATTAACAGCAATAAAAAAATAAAAAGTTCACTCTGTTTGTAGTGGCTTTGTATAGTATAGGTATTTCACTTTTTTAAATTGAATTACTGATGTACTTGTGCATACCTACCTAGTGCGCTGCTATTGTGATGTGGCATTCTATTCTTCAGCTCTACGGTCCAGCAGCTGTATCTTCAGGCCCCGCCTCCTCCGACTGTCAATCATTCTGGTGAAGGGGGCAGCCTGAAGATGCAGTGGCTGGACAGAAGAGCTGAAGAAGAGGATGCCACATCACAGAAGAAGAAGATGCATATTCGTGCTGTCAGTTTGTCTTTATTGTTATCGTCCTCACATTCCTGTTTAAACATATTGTTAGCAGTAGCGGTCTTGGGCACCACGCATCCCACGCAATTGCGTGGGGCCCCCGACATCCAGGGGGGCCCCGCTCTGGTGCCCAAGACCGCTGCGGCTAACTATGTGCGCTCGTAACGAGCGCACATAGTTACAGGCAGCAGCGGCACTGACAGGGCAGGAGCCATTGGCTCCCTCCCTGTCAGTCACTCTTGTGGCCGCAGGAAGTGTTTTCCCTGCGGTCACAAGAGGCTGCTCTGTGTCTCTGGTGCCGGCGCTCGAGGCGTCACTGGAGCGCCGGTGCCATGACATCGGGAGAGCGGCTTTATGTGAACGCAGGGGAAACACTTCCCGCGGCCACAAGAGGGAAGAGAAGAGAAGAGGAGATGCCGGTCCCAGGTGAGTAAAAATGTTTTTTTTTTTTTTTTTTTGTGTTATATACTATATAGGAGGTAGAGCACACAGTGGGGGCCTATATAAAACGGGAGGAGCGCACAGGGGGGCTATATAAACGGGGGGAGCGCACAGGGGGGCTATATAAACGGGGGGAGTGCACAGGGGGGCTATATAAACGGGGGGAGCGCACAGGGGGGCTGTATAAACGGGAGGAGCGCACAGGGGGGCTATTTAAACGGGGGGAGCGCACAGGGGGGCTATATAAACAGGGGGGAGCGCACAGGGGGCTATATAAACGGGGGAGCGCACAGGGGGCTATATAAACAGGGGAGCGCACAGAGGGGCTTCATAAACGGGGGAAGCACACAGTGGGGGTCTATATAAACGGGGGAGTGCACAGGGGGGCTATATAAACAGGGGAGCACACGGGGGCTCTATATAAGTGGGGGAGTGCACGGGGGCTATATAAACGGGGGGAGCACACAGGGGGCTATATACAAGTGGGGGAGCTCACAGGGGGCTATATACAAGTGGGGGAGCTCACAGGGGGCTATATACAAGTGGGGGAGCTCACAGGGGGGCTATATAAGGGGGGAGCACACAGGGGGCTATATACAAGTGGGGGAGCTCACAGGGAGGCTATATACAAGTGGGGGAGCACACGGGGTATATACAACTGGGGGGAGCACACGGGCTATATACGACTGGGAGCAGCACACAGGGGGTCTATATAGTATACTGGGGGAGCACACAGGGGGGCTATGTATAACTGGGTGATCACACAGGTCTATATATAACTGCGGGAGCACACAGGGGGGTCTATATACCACTGGGGACAGCACACAAGAGGTATATACTACTGGGGGCAGCACACAAGTGGTATTTACTACTGTCGGCAGCGCACAAGGGGTCTATATAACTGGGGGCAGCACACAGCGGTCTTAATTAGATTGGGACTGCACAGAAGTGCCTATATGCCTCACTACTATACTGGGGCACAGAACATACCTAATTATTAAGTGGGAGCACAGGGACACCTTTAATCTGTGGGGGCACAGATGGGCGTAACTACTATATAGACGTAGAGGGGACCTAACTACTGTATGTGTTGGAGCCTAAAATATTTCTCTGACAGATTCTGGAGGGAAGATTACCAGCCGGGAGAAGACTTCAAGGTGGCTCACGCTGGATGGAGAGAGAGAGAAAAAAAAGTAAAAGACGCTGATCAGAGAAGACGCCTCCTGTAAGTCACTGGATGTAACTGCACTCTGTTATAGGGTCTGTAGTGATAGGGGTCATGGTGTGGCAGTATTATGTTATGGCATCATTGGTAATATCTTCCTGTTTTGGTCAGAGCAGTTTTGAGGTGATATGTAATCTGTGTATGGTGGTAGGAGGGTTATAAGAGGACTACTGGGGGGGGGGGAGCGCATGTCGAGGAGGGGGGGCCCCCAGACATGACTTTGCTTGGGGCCCCAGAAATGCCAAGACTGCCCCTGATTGTTAGCTGAGGATCAGGCGTTTTCCTTGTCCTCAGCTGATCACTGTCACTTTTACACAAGCCGATTATTGGCCGTAGGAGTGTTTCTTGCAACGCTTATGGCTGGTAATCGGCCTGTCTGATTGGCCCTTTATAATTGTCACAGATTGGCAGCTGTTTAATTTTTTTTTTCCATTTTCAGTAGTTTATTTTGTTGGTGTCACAGCATGCATGCATATTTTACTGCCCACTGCAACAAGTGTATACAGGTACCTCTAGGAACAATAAACAGTCTGCTAGGTTTAAATGTGTGTTAGAGGTAAGTTTAGGTGTATCCTTTAAAGATTACTTTATTTAGTAGACATTACTTGGCTGGGTTCCCACTTGTTGTGTTTGATGCAGTTCTTTATTTTTAGCCAAACTAAGGTGAGGATCCTAGAGCACAGGTGTCACACTGCGGCCCTACAGCTGTTGCAAAATTACAATTCCCATCATGTCTGGACAGCTAAAGCTTTGGCTTAGTTTGCAGCAGCTGGAGGGCCGCAAGTTTGACCCTGTCCTAGAGGAAGGAAATGTATGAAAGGAAAACATACAAGTATATGTGCCTCACCATTTTTTATTTCTCTTTTGTGTTAAAAAATGTTTGAATCCAGCTGTAAAATGTATTGGAAGTTAAAGGGGTAGTGCGGGGCTAAACAATTATTCACTAAATAACACACATTACAAAGTTATGAATGTATGTTATGTTAGTGAATGGCCCCCTTTCCCGTGTTTCCCCCCACCCACGCTAGACCCGGAAGTGTAGTACTCTATACTCATCTGATCCGTGTCGACCCCCGTCCGCCATCCTCCGACAATGATGTAATCTTCGGGCGGGCGGCCTAACCGCTCCGACCGTCACTCGTGCCGGCCGCTCTCTGCCGTGTCATCAGCTGCTCAGTCGCGACAGTGACACTTTAAGTGTTTATATACTGACCAGCCTGGGGAAAGTGAGGGGGGTATTCTTGTCTCATAAAATGATGGCATATCACTATAGGCCCCATTGCACTGAGAGATTATTGTCCGTATTCAGACCATTATTGGCCGTTACAGCCGATAATCGCTTGGTGTAATGCTGCGTTTACACTAAGCCGTAATTCGCTAAATCGATAGTTTAACGTAAATCGATAGTTTAACGATTTTGAAACAACGATTTGGTTTTTATAATCAGTACTTAGAAAAATCATTAGAAAAATTGTTAGAAAATTTATAAGAAAAATTGTTATTACAATCGTTTTTAAGATCTCTTAAGCCCATCTCTCACGTAGGGTGAATCTTTGAAAGACTGTTTAGACAAAGCGATCTGAGAATTTTTAGCGAACGACAATTTGAGGACATGTTGAAAGATCAAGATTTTTCGCTTGATTGTTTGCTGTGTTTACACAGAACGATTATTGCTCAAATGCGATCGTTATTGTGAAAATTCGAGTGATAATCGTGCCGTGTAAACGCAGCATAATAGCTCCAGTTAAAAAGCACTGATCAGCCGACTTGCACAATTTCAGCTGATCCTTGTTTTTCATCAGGTTGAAAGATTTTTGAATGATAACGACTAGAGATGAGCGAACCTTGAGCATGCTCGAGTCGATCCGAACCTGAACTTTCGGCATTTGATTAGCGGTGGCTGCTAAACTTGGATAAAGCCCTAAGGCTATGTGGAAAACCTGGATGTAGTCATTGGCTGTATCCATATTTTCCAGACAACCTTAGAGCTTTATCCAAATTGAGCAGCCCCCGCTAATCAAATGCTGAACGATCGGGTTCGGATCGACTCGAACCCGGTTTGCTCGTCTCTAATAACGACAGTCTGCTGGCCGTCGCTCTGTGTAATAGGAGCAGCAGCAGCAAACCGCTGCATTGTCCTATGGGCTCCCCCTCTACCTCTTACAAGGAACGAGGAGCAAACGAGCGCTGATCTGACATCGGTCCTTGTAATAGGGCCTTATGGCATGCCCTTTCTTTTTGATTGGGATCGAACTTCCAGAACCCCAAAATATCCACAAAATACTGGGGACCCCACTTTGGTGCTTCCATTATCAACATTCATTATGATGCCAGGAGGTCTGAAACTGTTTAAATATTTGTGCTGTGCTAACATGCTGTCCTTGGAGATGCCAAAGGTCAGACATCCACCGATCAGATGGCATATCCTAACAATATGCCATCGCTTTGAGGTGGGAATCCCCCCTTTGTGGGGAGCTAACTGCAGCACAGAATAATTCAGCTAACACACGTGTTCTTGACAAGTTAAAATAGTGAGAAATGAGATGCAGATATAGCAAGTACTCATAGATTATTTATATCCAGTACTTGTAAAGCTGACTATGAATGGCAAGGCCCGCAATTATAACACATGCTTAATACATTCCACTTGTTTGTCACAGTTTTTTCTTTTTTTCTTCAGGAAGTAACAGCAGTTTAGGATTCTTTGGTTCCAAGTAAAATGCCGTGCAGTGTGCCTTACAATTAGCTGGCTGTACTTGTGCTTGTAGGTAGAGAACTAGGATGATGTCTCAGCTGGTGATCATGGCCGCAGGAATGTGTGCTCTCATTGTCTTGCTGTCAAGTGCTAGGGCTGGAATCCTGTCCAGAGAATTTCATTGACAGAAAGGAGTTTGGGATGTACTTGTCATATGCAATGTAAAAATTAATCCTTCAGTCTGGTTACTACACTAACAAAACCAGAGTAATAATTGCGTCAACTTGTTAACCTCTTCATGACTGGGTGAACAATGAAGCTTGGTGACCAGGGCAAATCTTGCTTTTTGGAATGCTATGCTGTAAAGTGGATTTTTTTTCTTCTGTGGTACAGGGCTAATATCTCTTAGTGTGTATCTGTTTTGTTAATAACGATACCAATTATGTGCGTTTTGTCTGTCCACAGTATTTCAGACTTCAAGATTTTCTGGAAGTTAAATGACAACTCCCACGTCCCCCCCCTCCTTTAACTAAAGGCCCTATTCCACCAACAGATCTGATGACAGATTATCTGCCAAAGATTTGAAGCCAAACCCAGGAACAGACTATAAACAGAGATCAGGTCATAAAGGAAAGACTGGATTTCTCCTCTTTTCAAATCCACTCCTGGGTTTGGCTTCAAATCTTTGGCAGATAATCTGTCGTCAGATCTGTTGGTGTAATAGGGCTTTAAAACACATTACAAAGTTATAAAACTTTGTGATGTATGTTAGTCACCTGTCTGGAGCTGTTCCGCCTCTTTTACCCCCCCCCCCCCCCCCCCGACCCCCCTAGGAAGTAAAAAAAAATCTATACTTATGTATTTGCTGTCGACACCGTCCTCTTCTCCCACCGCCATTTTGTGACAAGCGGGGGTGGGCCTGGTCATCCTAGTCTTCTGTGTCTACCTTTATAATGAATGGAAGCGAACAAGCTGGAAGCCATGGCTGAGTAAGCTGGAAGCCATGTGACGCGATCCAGCCAATGAAAAGGCTGCCGGTGCGCACGCGCATCTGCAGCCTTTTTGCTCTCATTCATGGCGTGGGACCCCGGAAGGGAGGATGAAGACGTGGACGGGGTTGACCAGGACCGCAGCCGGCGGGATTTTCAACTGCCGATCGACTTAGCAGGGATGGTAAGTATAGGGTCTGTGTCTGTTAGTGTTTTTTTTTTTGCTGACGCGGGAGTCCTTTAATGTGACTAGATATACATGAAATAAATGGGAGCTATCAGCAGGTTAGCCAAACCGGACTGGGAGCACACCACTAACCAGGGCTGTGGAGTCCAACTCCGACTCCTGAATTTTATCAGGACCGACTCAGACTCCTGCTCCTTCATAAATGGCCAGTCATATACCAAGGGAGTTATTTATCACACTGGCTCAGCAGCTTCTCCCTAATGTCCTACATGATCCTGGGGTGACTTCTGTGTAAGTGTGGAAAGATATAAAGCAGCTTCTCCTGTGTGCGTGGATGTAGCTAGTCTACAGCCTCCATGTCCTGAACTACTTAGAACTAGACTAGATGGAGCAGGTGATCTTTTCCTGCTGACAGTCTTCTATGTTTCTAACTAAATATTGACCATACACACAGAAACACTTCTAACAATGCCAGATACCTGTAATATAGATGTCAGCCATAGTGATATAGAGGGGTCACTGTAGGTCACACACACACACACACACACACACACACAGCCTGCTGCAGCCATAGCATACATACACACACACACACACACAGCTGCAGCCATAGAACACTGAAGAAGGTTCCCGATACACTACTTATGTCTTCTCTTCCTCCTCCTCCTCTATATTACACAGAATATCTTCATATTACATTGCATCCAGGAAGAGAACAGCACAGATCTCCCCCACACAATGGACTCTTCCAGCTCAGAAACAAACTGCCAAATAGTGACCGACAACTTTTCCCTGACCCCCCTTATGTAATAGGGCCACTGTCCTGTTAGAATGTTGCTTATAATATATATTGATGAGCAAAACTTTTCTAAATTATTCTAAGATTTTTTTTTTAAAGCTGGAGTCTGAACATTTTTTCCGACTCCAGACAAAGCTAGTTCCGACTCCACAGCCCTGCAACTAACTGCACCGGAATGGTGCAGAGGATGAAGGTCGGAGACATACCTTCATTTTTTTTTTTTTTAAACTCATTTTATTGAAGGATAGACATTGAAACAGTCAATGAGTAGAATACATATAAAAAGGTACATGTAAATAAACATAACAGTAAGTCTGTTGCCATTGTATACCATGTTCATAAACAACATAATACATTTATCTAATATTGTCTGCCTTTCAACATAGTACACATCATGAGGTTGTTATAGAAATCATTCAAATAATACATAATAATAAAACAATAAAAAATACAGTTTTGCAACATACAGTTGTAAAGAGTGATGTCTCAACTGTGTGTCGTAACTCATTACCCCCCCAAAAAATCGCCATCCTAACAGCTTTGTTCATTCTGGCATATCTATTGGATTGGTAGTTGGTCAAGGGGGAATTACACCACCAGCCTCCCCCCCCCCCCGGCAGCATGCCTGTACACTGAAATTTATAGGATAAAAAAGTGTGAGGAATAAAGATTATTAGATAAAAAAAAATAAACTCCCGATTAAACATAGGAACGTCTGCAGTGTGGTGTATAGACACCTCATCACTTATCTGGTATTGTGTGGGCAGTCTGATCTTACTGCTGGGGGTCACATTAGTTGGCTCCCCATAAAGACCCCCACCACTGGACTTCTGTATGTGTCTGATACAAGTGTGACTGGAGGTCTGTGTTCTATATTGAACTAGCTTGTGTCTGGCAGGCATTATGCTACCACCCTGTGTATAGTTGTAATAGGTGTACATTGCTCATATCTTTACTTTATGCAGTGCAGGTTTTAGTGGCTTGTTTGTCAAGTGATCAGTCATGTGGTAAGAAAACCTGCAGCATGTTAATGAGTGACTTATAGTAATGTAGGGGATATTATAGATGGCAGTAGAAATCAGACTGGCAAGCTTCCTGTGATAAATACCCATGATATCCCCTCAGTCCTCTATGCATTTCAAAGTCACCTTTAGCAAGAAAACCCATTGTTTTGTAAACCACTACTACTACTGGTGTGGTTTTACAGCAACAATCTTGCCTATAGGTTTAGTATTTATAAATTAGTGACAGAAGCTTAAAGGAAGCCTGTCACCCCGGCTGCCAGGGTGGAGCCCCTTATACTTACCCCCTCTCAAAGTCGCAGTCCCTTTCCCGCTGCCGAGAAATCCCTGTCGGAAGCCGTGTTCACGCTCACCAGAGATGAGTCCTACACCCATACAGAATGACTTCTCCAGTCATTCTCTATGGGCGTCAGACTCATCTCTGGTAAACGCGCACAGCTTTCGACGGGCATGTCCTTTATGTGGATGATAACTGCTTCTTTCACTCCCAGCAAAGAGCCCCATATATAGGTCAGTGTTTAAACATAAACCTACACATTCACATGGATTGTTCTCTGCTTATATTTTCTGACAGAATAGGGCTGGGTCCTAACAGAGACGAGAAGGAAAACCACCTTAAAAGTGAGATTAAATCCTGTTTTTAATCCATGTCGGACCTACACATATTCTATTTGTTAGGCTTTGAGGTCCACATAGGGGCATAAATAATAAGTATGCACTGCTGCTTGCCTCCGCCCTCCACAGAAGATGAGGATCCACTAAAGAGAACTTTATCTGGGAAAAAAAAAAGCTTCTAGGCTATGTTCCTATTATCCATGTAGGTGTTTTGGGTTATATGTTGGTAGTCTGACAGCAGACCTATTGAGGTTAAAGAAGCACTTGGCTTTTATATATTTATATGTCTGCCCTGGCAGCAAAGTTACGCACGTACTCCCCTGCGCTGACCACATTCTCAGGGCGCAGCATTATTTCTATATTCTGACACCATTCAGGTCCTGTTGGCACTGCTCCTCTAAATAGTACCTCTGGAGTAAGACTGGAATCCACTTTTTTTTGTATGCATCTCCGTAACAGTGCGCTCCATAGAGATACATAGAAGACATAGAAGAAGGACTTCCAGCCTTTTCAGAAGTAAGAGGAGAGGTCATGTAGGTGCCAATAAGACCTGAACGGCTTCAGAACATTGAAATAACGCTGGGTTGTAAGAACGGATCAGCCTGAATGAGTATGTGCACAAGATTGCAGCTGAGGCTAAAATTATTAAAATAAAAAAAAAAAAGTGCTCCTTTAATGGACCAAACCTAGTCAACTAATGATTACTTTAAGACTGAAAGGCATTGTCTGCTGAGTTTTTGAGACCACACAATAAATTTATACATTTAGCAGTGAGGTAATGTTTATATGTTTTGTGCACAGGAACACGAAGATATGCCAGCAGAAGCCTGTGGAAGTAAAGGAGACCACAGAAAAGTTCTGTCCTGTGACTATGAACCCGAGGCACACCAGGAAGGCTTTCAAGGTTATGAATGAGCTCCGCAGGTATTGTTTGTGTAGCATCTTAAAAAAGGGCTAATATTTCATGAGCAGCAGAAAGGTTTCAGTTCACCTAAGAAGTAAATGAATGTCCTGTGAATAATGAGCAAGGGGTCTAAGAGATGTGTACAGGGTCAGAACAAGTGCTGCTCTATAGCCTCTCCTTTTATACTGTTAGTTGTCTTTCAGCATATGGACAATTACATTTTTACTCTCATATATCCGCATAGAAGTACACCAAAATGCTTTACCATGTTTTCACCTGCCATGTAATTCATACTTTTTGTTCTACTTTGGCAACAAGGAGAATGTTACATATAAACTATGTTTACCACATAATACACAAACTCAATCCAAACTCTTGTAAATAGAAAGGTGGGTTAGAAGTTGATATGCTGTTTACAGCGTCATTTCTTGGGCAAAACTGCAACATTTGAATTTAACTGTATTTACAATGCAGGTGAATTACGCTGCATTAGAGGAATTGGCTGTCAATGATTTTTTTTCTCCTTCTTAGCTTGTTAGAGTATGTTCACACAGGCAAAAATGGTACTAAAAAACATCTTGAAAATCACTATGGAAGCGTACGTCTCTGTGAATTATGCAGTTTTTCGTGCAATTATTCATTTTGAACTAAGTTTTTGAACATTCCACACTGAAATCAAAGGGAGGTAATTTTTTTTTATAGGTAAAACTGCACGGTTTAGGTTGGAAAAAACACTTAGTCGGTGAAGTAGATCTGGCAGCGCACAATCTCATTATTATAAAAATATTATGCAATATTTTTCAGTTGTGAACCATCCAATGTCAAAGCAGATGCCACCTAGTTTTTAGTTTTTTATTATAGTGTAAAATGCAGATAATACATTTTGTTAGAGTAATATGTGCATGTTTCAGATCTGTACATCATGGAACACAGCAGCGCTTTGTACAGCATTACATATTTCTTTAGGTCAGAGGTGCGACTGCTTGGAGTTGTTAAAGGTTTTCAGCAAGCGGTGGGGAAGGTGAAGTTCGGAAATGATACAGGAGGGGATATCCTTTGGTCATCAGTGCTTAGTTTCCATTACGAGCAGTCACCCAGACATTTTCCAGGTCACTTCCTTGCAGGAAAACAACTCTTAGCCTTTTCATGACACTCCAGATTATATGTCTTTGAAAGGAATAGACCAGGACTAGTAACTAAACTGTATATTTGGGGTTCCTGGTGTGAACGGAAGTGTAATGCTTTGAGTTTTCATTGAGTATTAGCCTTGTTCTTCTTGGTTTCTAAAAAGTGGTCAGGAACTAAAGAAAGCCATAAAGATGTGTTGTATGAGCTGCAAATGCTCCTGAGAAGACTAACATGATCTGTGATACTGAAAATTTGGAGATCCTGTCTTAAAGCTTGTAATAAACCTTTAAAGTGCCCTAATGTTATGGAGGTAATTTGCCTTCATTACACCTGCTATAGCCATCCTAGTACAAGAATGGTCATGTTTTGCCGCAGTATAAAGCTCTTTGCTCTCACACACACCCTCTCCTTAATTCCAGTTTCCTAATGTAATTATCCTGTTTAGAGGCTGATGTCTGGGTGTGATGGCAGCGGAGATCTGTGTTCACAGGAACTAAAACGCCTTATTTCACAGATCTATATGTGTGCCTCATTAGGGGTGAAGTCACAAACCAAGTGTACGCATATACATCTGATTGAATAAGGACACTCTGGAATCCAATTTTTACACGCTGTGGTTTTACATGAACATTACATATGGACCTAATGTGTTGTTGATGGCACAGGACATTTTATCTTCAGTAAATGTATCTGACAGTAGTGCATATGTTATCTATTATGTCTATTATGCACAATATCCCTTTTTCTGTTTAGCAGTGTTTTATAAGAAATCGTACGTAAAAAAAACAAAAGTGTGGCCATCTACTGTGTCAATGTACAGCTGTGTAGCTAAAGATATTTATACAAATTTTGAAAATAGGTGGCCTATCCTTGGAATAAAGCCATCAGCCATAGATTGTTGGGGGCTGGGGGGGGGCTGTATTTTTGGAACCCCTATAGATCATTATTTACATTGGCCCATATGGCCCAAACTTTACCTGGAGCTGTGTTTTGGACTTTTTCTATAGAGGGAATCTGTGAGCACCCGGGCCCTAGCCAAGGTGCTGACTGTGCAGTAGATGGCAGTCCACTTGTGAGCTTGGTGCCTTTTGTAATTTTTTCCCTGCAATGGATTATGTTCAATCTTTGGTCTCCTACGGTAATAAAGTGTCAAAGAGGAGGAGTTTGTGTCACACTCTGGCACGCCTCACCACTCTTTCCTCCTCCCTCTTCATGAATAATCTCTGCTGCCCGTCCTCCTGCTAGCTCAGCTTTAAGCCAGTGTGTCTGATTGCAGATCAGTCCTCTGTAGGCAAGTGTTGGAGCTGTGGTCTAGGGGTAGCTCACCTGTCTAGAGACCTGACGGCAGTTCATTCTTTGGTTCAAATCCCCTGATGAAAATGAAATATATAGATCTTTATTTATTTTATTGTTTTATCATTTTTAAGGCTATGTTCCCACACAGTATTTTTGCTTAGTATCTTGGTCAGTATTTTGCAATCAAAACCAGGAGTGGATTGAAAACACAGAATGGCTATGTTGACACACTGTTGAAATTGATTAGATGGCCGCCATTTAATGGCAAATAACGGTCATTATTTAGAAACAGGGGTTGTCTTAAAATAATGGCCATAATAATAATAATAATAATAATTGTAATTTAAATTACGGCCATCCACTCAAAAAAAAACTAAAGACCTATATTTAATTTCCATCAGGGGATTTAAGCCTAAGAATGAACTGCGGGCAGGTCTCCAGACAGGTGAGTTACCCCTAGACCACAGCTCCAACACATTTGGGATCCGAGATTCAACTATATCTAAGTGTTTCTTTCAGACATAACCTGCCTACAGAGTATTGATCTGCAATCAGAGACACTGGCTGACAGCTGAGCCAGCAGAAGGCCGGGCATCATTGATTATTCATAAAGAGGGAGGGGAAAGGAGTGGTGAGGTGTGACACAAACAACTCCTCTTTGACTCTTCATTACAGTATGAGACCAGAGATTGTGCATAATCCACTGCAAGGGCAAATTACCAAAAGGTAACAAGCTCACAAGAGGACTGCCATCTACAGCATACTGTCAGCACCTTAGGTAGTGCCCAGGAGTTGATAAAGTCCCTTTTAATCGAACAGGATAACCCTGCGATACTTGGCACAGCTGTATGACATAGTGGCATACAGAACAATGCGCACAATTAGAGGCTGATGTAGTATGAATGTGTGGGAAATGTATTGATCTAGTATTTAGTGCCATTTCCTGTTTTATTTTTTACAGCCAGAATTTGCTATGTGATGTGACAATAGTTGCAGAAGATGTGGAGATATCAGCTCACAAGGTGGTTCTGGCAGCATGCAGTCCTTACTTCCATGCTATGTTTACAGGTACTTTCTATTTTCTTCAATATTCTTATCTCTTTTAACACTTATGTTAAAATAATCGATCTTGGTTATACCAAAGATACACCAGCTTTCCTTCTGGGGATAGCTTTTCCATTTAGAGTACTATTTCTGTTCTCTCCCTTTATGACTGGCTTCCTGTGCTGCACAGGGGTGTGGTGCCAGTGTTTACGTTCTCTCCCGTCAGGAATAAGGTGGAAAAATCTGGACACTTAATCCAGTTATTTGTTACCAAGCAATTTATGTGTAGTAATTTACAATTCATTTATCTTATGGCATCGGACCTTTATCTATTTTGCTTTGTAGTAGTCCTTGAACAGTTGATGCAGAATGGACAATGTAATGTCCATCATTTAATAGTTTTTTTCCTTATCTTTAAAAGCTAGTACACTACTGCATTAAAAAACAATGTAGGGTCCTACCACCACATTAATATTTTTTTTTACAATACAGGGGCTACATTTCCATACACACATTACAGAATTAATTGAAATAGAAGTACAAAAGGAGTGAGGGGCCGCCTTGCAAGGGTTGACTAGGCATGACACGAGGCAGTAAGTGCTTTATTTGCATATGATCCAGTCATTGTACATAGAATCAAAAAGTGCCTATAAGTGTTGGTTAAGCCAGTCACCTGCCAATCTCTGAGTACAGGAACAAAGTGCATGGAACCATGGAGATATACAGTAAAAGGGGAGAGGACAGCATCAGGGGAGACAAATTTGGGAATGTTATATGTGCACCGTGAGATGAGTTTTTAGGACATGCTTGAAACGGAGTGTGTTGGTAATGAATCTAATGTCTTTGGGTAGTGTGTTCCAGAGGACTGGTGCAGCACAAGCAAAGTCCTGGAGGCGGGAGTGAGAGGTTCTGATTATAGAAGATATAAGACCATTAGCAGAACATAGGATGGTAGGTGGAAATGAGGGAGGAGATGCATGGAGGTTGTGTGTGGAGAACTTAATGGGTGAGGAGTTTTGAACTGAATTCTGGACTTAAAGGGGTAGTGCGGCGCTAAACAATTATTCACTAAATAACACACATTACAAAGTTATACAACTTTGTAATGTATGTTATGTTAGTAAATGGCCCCCTTCCCCGTGTCCCCCCACCCCCCCCCCCCATGCTAGACCCAGAAGTGTAGTGCTATATACTCACCTGATTCGTGTCGACCCCCGTCCGCCATCTTGTGACAATGATGTTATCTTTGGGAGGCAGGCCGAACCGCTCCGACCGTCCCTCGTGCCACTGATGACGCCGCAGAGGGGGGGTGGCGGCATGAAGGAGGGCTGGTGCGGTCCTGCCGGCCTCCCAAAGACGACGTCATTGTCCCCAAGATGGCGGCCGAGGTCGACACGAATCGGGTATGTATAGTGCACTACACTTCCAAGGGGGGGGACACGGGGAAAGGGGCCATTCACTAACATAACATACATTACAAAGTTGTATAACTTTGTAATGTGTGTTATTTAGTGAATAATTTTTTAACGCCGCACTACCCCTTTAATGGGTAACCAGTGCAGTGACTGGCACAGGGAGGAGACGTTAGTGTAACAGCTAGAGAGGAAGATGACTCTGGCTGCTACATTCAGGATAGATTGGTGAGGGGAGAGTTTAGAGAGAGGATGGACAATTAGTAGGGAGTTACAGTAGTCAAGATGAGAGTGGATCAGGGCGACCTGTAAGAGTCTGAGCTGTGTCAATGGTAAGAAATGGGAGGATTCTAAAAAATGTTTTTGAGGTGTAGATGGCAGGAGCATGCAAGCGCTTGAATATATTGAGTAAAAGATGGATCAGTCTAGCACAGTGCTTCTCAATTCCAGTCCTCAGGCCTCACCAACAGGTCATGTTTTGAGGGTTTCCTTAGTATTTCACAGGTGATATCATTATACTCAGTGCATCAGGTATTATCACAGGTGTTCTTTGTATGGGAATCCTCAAAACATGACCTGTTGGTGAGGCCTGAGGACTAGAATTGAGAAGCACTAGTCTAGCATAATCCCAAGGCATTGAGCTTGGTGTATAGCAGTTATGCTGGTACTACAGACTGAGAGGGAGATGTCTGATTTAGTTTTTTTTTTAGAGGAAGGAAATACAAGAAGCTCAGTTTTAGAAAGATTGATTTTGAGAAATAGAGAGGTCATAATATTAGAGAGTGTGAATAGACAGTCACTGGTGGTTTGTAGGAAAGCAGGTGTGATGTCACAGAAGAGGTGTATAGCTGGATTTCTTTAGCGTAGAGATGGTATTGAAGGCCAAACCTGCTGATTCTCTCTCTGATGGGTGCTGTATAGAAGGAGAAGAGGAGGTGACCCAGGTCTGATTCTTGGTGAACCTTAACAGTAAGAGGTAACAGAGAAGAAGCAGAGCCAGAGAAGGATGCACTGAAGGAGCGATCAGAGATACAATGAAAACCAGGAGAAAGAAAAGCCCTTGAGGCCAAGAGAGGAGAGCAGGAAGAGGAGGAGCTGGTGGTTTACAATGTCAAACTTTGCTGAGAGATCCAAGAGAATAAGCAGGGAGTAATTTCCTTGTGACTTTGCCTTCAGGAAGTAGTTTTACACCTTGGTGAGAGTAGTTTCAGTTGAGTGAAGGGGGTTCGGCAAGAATAGAGCAGATGTGGTAGTGGGCTGCTGTGTGGTGTTGCAGCTGCTTCGACAGGTCTTTTGCTAGGTGGTAGTGTGACTCCGCTACAATGGTGGCTGGTCGGTGGAGTAAAGCTCAGCCAGATGGTATAGTGTTGTGACGCCAGTGCTGAATCAGCACACAGGTATAGAGCACACCTGCTTTTAGTTTTTGAGCCTGGCTATACCTTTCCCCAATGGTCTGTGACCTGTTGGGTTGTGATAGGTGCCTTGGGCGCTTATCACGGTGGTCCGGAGTGGAGTTATGACCGACCCACCCTGTATACTGCCACCCACGGAAAGGGGAGATAACCCAAGAACGGTGTAACTGATGTGTAGGTGCTAGTACAATAACCACTGAGTCCCGGTAAAATAAACCCTTTACTGACGAATATGTTGGACTTGACTATATCTGCACTGAGAACTGTGGAGGTAGTGAGCGTAGAGGAGCAGTGCTGACTTGGTTGTGTGCTGAGAAGAAAAGAGAGGTCAGAGGGTTGAAATAGAGTTCAGAAATAGGTTGTGAGAGTTCAGAGTAGTGGAGAGGAGTTTGTCTTGAGAGTTCCAACCCAATGTAGTACTGTGCTAGAAGGAACTTTAGAAGGATACTTGAGAATACTTGAAAATACTTGTTCCCGTGTTTTGACCTTGTCGCTGTAACCACCAGTTGCCCTACAGTGTCAGGTGACCCGTCCTCCTAGGGTGGCACAAGCCCCAGATCATGTTACCTGAGTCGAGCAAGGTGTCCAAAGTTACCTGGTTTCACCTGCGTTGCGAGAGAAAGTACGTAGGCTCTTGGCTGCTTTGCTCTGTCCGGACCAGTTCCTCTTTAGCTTGTAGCATACTGTCCTGCACTGTGTTTAAGTTGTTCACGGCGTGGGTTTCGGTGATCTGACTTGTCCTCTCTGTTGGTGTTTAGCACTGCATTAGAGGTAGAAGTGTTGCTTTAGGAAAGAAAGTCTCTGTGTCTTCCATACGTCTGTCCACTACCACACTCCAGACTAGACTACAGTGGACTAAGTGTCCTTGACAGAAACTTGACTAAGAGATTAAAGGGAGATAAGAGACAGGTTTATAGATGAACAGGGTAGGTTAGGGCTGGGCGATATGGCCAAAAAATAAAATCTCGATTTTATTTATTTTTTTTTTTAGAAATCTCGAATTTTTTTTTTATTTTGATAAATAAAATTTTCCTCACAGCTTCAGATACTATTTTAATGATGTTTGAGCCAACAACTGTATTGCTTCCCAGTGTAACAGTGCTCCTCTGTGACTGACGGGGGCTGGGGATGACTGACGGGGGCTGGGGATGACTGACGGGGGCTGGGGATGACTGACGGGGGCTGGGGATGACTGACGGGGGCTGGGGATGACTGACGGGGGCTGGGGATGACTGACGGGGGCTGGGGATGACGGGGATGACTGACGGGGACTGGGGCAGCTGGGGATGACTGACGGGGACTGGGGCAGCTGGGGATGACTGACGGGGACTGGGGCAGCTGGGGATGACTGACGGGGACTGGGGCAGCTGGGGATGACTGACGGGGACTGGGGCAGCTGGGGATGACTGACGGGGACTGGAGATGACTGGGGGTACAGGGGCAGCTGGGGGTGACTTTGGGGTACTGGAAATGACTGAGGGAGAGCTGGGGGTGACAGAGGGTGGACTGGAGATGACTGGGGGACTGGAGATGACTGGGGCAGCTGGGGGGGGCTGGGGATGACTGGAGATGACTGGGGGTGACTGGAAGGGGACTGAGGGGGGCCTGAAGGTGACTGAGGGGGGGCTGTGGGTGACTGGAGCAGGAGTGCACATAGCCCTCCTTCTCTCAACCCTTCACACAGCGTCCCGCTCCCCTGTCAGCCACAGTTACAGCTCCCCGGTCTCTGGAGGAGGCAGCAGGGACTGCAGCATATTGTGATTCCTGGAGCTGTACAGCGGGATCTGACCCCGCTGTACAGCTCCGGGACCCACAGCGACACTGCGACACATCACCCTGCAGTCCCTGCTGTCTCCTCCAGACACTGGGGAGCTCTAACTGTGGCTGACAGGGGAGCGGGACGCTGTGCTGGAGGCCGCCCGTGCCGCATCACTCTGGACTGCCCGCCCTGCACCTCGCCTCCAGCGCTCGCCAGCGCCATACTGCCCCTTTCCAGACTGCCGGCCCGATCCGCCCCTCTCGGCCCCGCACCGCCCCTCTCCGTACTGCCGGCCCGCCCTGCACCTCACTCCAGCGCTCGCCAGCCCCATACTGTCCCTCTCCGGACTGTCCGCCCGCGTACTGCACCGTCCAGCCTGCCCGCAATGATTTTATTAATTCGATTAATCGCCCAGCCCTAGGGTAGGTTGAGACTTTTTTTTCTTTTTTTCAGTAGTGGGATTGGAGACTTGGAGACTTCTTCCTCTGTCACTGGATCAATGGGTGATGGGTGTCTGAACGTTGGCCTTAAAATGAGAGAGGGGAAGTAGGCTTGTTTGGCGAGATGAAGGGAAGAGTAATAGGTTTTAAGAATTAATTTATAGTGTAGGAAATCTGCTGAGTTTCCTAGATTTACTTCACAGATGTTGAGCAGTCCAAGACCACTGCTGAAGAGAGAGAGTTTTCGACATTTGCCAGGTCTTCTGGCATCTGTGGCAGGTGTACGGAGAGCAGAGGGACTTAGGCTGGGTTCACACTGCGTTTTTGCAATGAGTTTTTTTTCATCCGTTTTTTGCAAAAAAAATTTGATCCGTTTTTCCATTGGCTTCCATTGTAGCCAATTCCATTCCATTCCATTTTGTGTCCGTTAAAAAAACCGGATGTGCTTTGGTCCTTGGAAAAACGGATCAAAACTGATGCACACAAATGCATCTGTGTTTTTCATCCGTTTTTTTTCAAAAACAGGAAAAATCTGATTGCAAAAACACAGTGTGAACCTAGCCTTACAGTGTCTAAGGGTTTTCAGGGTGTCGTGGTAGTGTTTGGCTGCCATATTTGGGCTGGGGCAGTGAGGACTGGAGGGAGTCTAAGTTGATGCCTCGCAGATTTCTGTATATGTATGAGACAGTACTGTCATGAGGGGGATGAATGTTTGTGATTGAGAAAGATAGAAGGGTGTGGTCTGATAACTAACTTGGATGGATCATTTGTAAAGTTAGGAGTTAAACCGTATCAGGAGATCATCAGGTTTGGGGAATTCCAACCCTTGTGTGTGGGAGAATTGGTTAGCTGGCCAGTTGGTTAAGAGGCCAAGAACAGAGGTTAAAGGGATTATCCAGCATTGAAACATGGCCACTTTCTTCCAGAGACGGCACAAGTTTTGTCTCCACGTTAGGTGGGGTTTTGCAGCACGGCCCCATTAAAGTGAATGGAGGTTAATTGCAATCCACCCCTGAATTGGAGCCGCGTTGTGCTGTCTCTGGGGAAACAAATTGCCGTGTTTTTTTGTAACGCTGGATAACCCCTTTTAAGGAGAAAAGCTAAAAAAAAGAGGAGGAGATTTGGATATAGTCAGGGATGTAGAGACCCCCAAAATTAGTGTTTTATTGTGAGTGGGTAGGTAGTGTGGGAGCAAGTGGCAAAATGGTCAAGGACTTTTCAAGGTGAGTCAGGGTGGGGGGAGGGGATAGATAACAAAAGTGGGCGAAACAGTCTGAGGGGGTGAACCTTGAAGGAGGGAAATGAAATTAAAGGTTTAGCGGGAATGACCTGAAAAGTGCAGCAGGGGAAGCAGTGTCAAATGGTCGCAACCAGGTTTCAGTGAGAGCCAGAAGGGTCAAGGATTTGTTAATGAAGAAATCATGAATCTTATTGAATTTTTTACACACTGAGGGTAGGTTTAGACAACGGAATCCACGCGGATAAGTTCTAGTGGATTCCGTGGCTCATACTCGTTCACGACCGCACGCCTTTCCGCTGGCTCCATAGACACTATTCTATGGGCGAGAGAATGCCACTATCCGCCGAAGGAATAGACATGTCAGTTCTTTCGGCAGAATGCGGAATCCGCCTGGCCATAGAATGGTGTCTATGGCACAGGATATGGATAGGCTCGCCGCCGTGACGGGGACGAGCCATGGAATCTGCCAAAACTTATGTGCACGGATTCCGTAGTGTGAACCTACCCTCAGCGAGAGTTTAGGAGAGCACAGGTGAAAGATGCAGACAAACAGAAGGAACAGAGGATGGCAAAAGCAATTCTCAATCAGGTTAAAAGGATTCATTTTTGAGGGAGATTGAAGGGAACGACTAGCAGTAAAGGGAGGTGGACCTGGATTACGAGAGATGTCACCAGCAGCGAGAAGCAGAAGGATATAGAGAGACAGCAACTGGTTAAAAGACATGTGAGAGCGACTTCTGTGTTGCACTGTGAAAGTTGATGTTATATGCTGGTGAGAAAAAGTGAACAGGGCATGAGAGAAATACATAGGAGAGAAAAAGAGGGAAGTTAATCTTCTCAAACTCAGACACAATGGGCCAAAAGTAAAAAAATTGGACAAAGTCGCGGGCCACCGTGACATTTATTGAAGTGTGCATGCTGCATCCTTGACACTGTCGGGGAAGCGTGTACCTAGCGGCTGCATGTACCGTCCCTAATGCACGGACCAGGCTGTGCCATCCATAGTGCCCAAAATTTTAATAATGCCCCCTTCTGTAGCCCATGTGGTATTAGCTCACTTAATAGAACCTCCAAATGCTGCCCCATAAAGTAGTTAACCCATAATAGTGCCCCATGTAGTTGTGAACTACCCCAGCAGCTCCCCCGTCTGATGGACGCATCCGACGCAGGAAGCGTGCCAGGAAGCGTTGCTGTCTTCTATTACAACTCACTTCTAGGCCACAGGCAGTGTTAGGCCTGCAGCCTTGAAGTGAGTTTTAATAGGTGGTGCAGCACCCCGACAGCTTCACAATAATACAACTTCATGTGAGTGCCAATATTTGAAAAGAGTCCACTCACTTTTTGTAGTCTTCACTTCGACTTGTCTTTATTTCCTAGCAGTAGTACAGATTCGGCTGCGTGTGAACAGAGCACTGGAGGCTAGACGTCCTCTCCCCTGTCGCGCGACGATTCTGAAGGCGGAGCTTCCTTAATCAGTGGACTCTTTACATATATTGGCACTCACATGAAGTTGTATTATTGTGGAGCTGGGATACATTGTACTTTCAAGCGTGGTGACATTATCACACACACTTCCTGTGCCGGGTGCATCCTGCAAAAGATAATATGGGTGATCCGGGTGGCCGTTTGGACCCCCCCCCCCCCCATATTATAATTAGCTTCGCTGTCAGCAGACAACTGTGGTAAATCAACTGATTTCCCTTGCAGGCAGAAATGTCACCGCGGGCCAGAGTTTGACATGCCTGATCTACAGGGTGGATGGATGATGGGTAGGATAGAAAGAAAACGCACAAAATCTAGACAAGGAAAATGAGCATGTTAAAGGACAACTCCCGCGCTAAGGGGAAAAAAAAAAAAAAAAACAATCAGAAACATAGCTTTTATACTTATCATCCCTCCTCAGCTGTCACTGTTTGAATTTCCCACCATCTGTGTACCTTCTGATTTCTAGTCTTGTTCTTCATTTCTTCCTAGCTTCCTGGTTTCAGCTTCCCATGATGCACTGTGGCTGCTGTGACAAGCCAGCCCCCTGCTGTAACATTGCAAGTGCCTGCCCCTCCATTGACTACAACTCCCATCATACACTAAACATGACCCCCCCCCCTCTCTCTCTTCAGTCAGGCTGCTATATGCACACACTGAAGCTGCACACACATACTTTCACCTCATTGTAGTGTACATTCTGCAGGATGGCCGTTCCTAATTAGGTCAGGGCAGCAGGGGAGAGATAAGACGTCTGTGTAGCTGACATGCCAGGAGTGAGGAGAAAGATAAGCAAGTGACATGACTCAAGGCCCTATTCCACGGAACGATTATCGTTCGTATTCGGCCGATATCGGCCGCTATGGACGATAATCGTCCGGTGGAATAGAGTGCAATGATCAGCCGACATCGTTCATGTCGGCTGATCGTTGCAGTCGCTTGTTTTTCAACATGTTGAAAAACAAGCGACTGATATAGCAGCGATCTGCTGCCGTCGCTCCGTTGAATAGAAGCATCGGCAGCAGACGCTGCTATATCCTATGGGCTGCCCGGACGATCAGCGATCCCCCACGCAGCCCCCCCCCCCCCCCCCCCCGCAGCTCCCCGCCGCCCCCTCCCGCACTCACCCGCTCGCTGCAGCCGCGTCGAATAGCGGCGGCAGCGAGCGGGGAACGAGGAGCAAACGAGCGCTGAGAGCGCTCGTTTGCTCCTCTAAGCGACCTGTGGAATAGGGGCATCACTCTCACGGAGTCCACTGCAGCAGGAGGGAGTATGGGGGAGGGGGTCCTGTAGCTGGTTATGTGCCTGGAGTCAGTCATGAGTCATTATTGAGTTGCAGAATGTCAGATGGCTTACAGTTGCTCAGCCAATGGAAGCTGAGCAAGCAGTCACCTGACCAGGCAGGGGAGGGGGAGGCTGGTGTAACAGGACCTAGACCAGCCCTCCTGCTGATGACTCATCGTCACTAGAAGGAGCTGATAGAGGAGCTTGGTGACGACAGTAATTAGGTATGAAGGAGTTTCTTACACTTCCTGGTGGAGGGGGGAAAAGACAGGGAAGGAGGACAGACAGGTGATTGAAGTATATTACAGTGTTATATAACTTTGTAATGTGCTTCAATTACTGGGAAAAAGTTTTTCATGGGAGTTGTCCTTTAAGAAAGTATTGCATTAACAAATAAAATGAGTTACTTCTGAAAGTATTTTTGTGGCAGTTCCTTTCTGCTCTAATTCTGAATATAGCGTTTAAAAAAAGCACTTTAAGGTTACAAACCCACTTGCCGGATCTGCAGCGAGTCTCCTTGCTGTGTTTTTGCAGGGAGACTCGCTGCAGATCCCGGCCCTATACTTTCAATAGCAGAGAAACTCGCAGCAGGGATGTACATCCCTGCTGCGATTTTGTCTGCAGCCCGCCCCATTAACCCCCCGGCCGCCGGACATTATACATTACCCGATCCCCGTTCCTGCTTGCTTCGGGCTCCCGGTGTCTTCACGGCCCGCCCCGCCAATCAGTGCGCTGCGGCGGGGCAGCGCACTGATTGGCCGGGCGGAACGTGCCGGGAGCCGCTGAAGCAAGCAGGAGCCGGGATCAGGTAATGTATATCCTGCCCGCCCCCCTGCAGCCCCGATCGCCCCCGGCCGCACGATCGCCCCCAGCCCCGCAGCCCCCGGCCGCACGATCGCCCCCAGCTCCGCAGCCCCCAGCCGCACGATCGCCCCCAGCCGAACGATCGCCTGCAGCCCCGCAGCCCCCGGCCGCATGATCGCCCGCAGCCCCCAGCCCCGCAGCCCCCGGCTGCACGATCGCCCGCTGGGGGCGATCGTGCGGTCGGGGGCTGCAGGCGATCGTGCGGCCGGGGGCAGCGGGGCTGGGGGCGATCGTGCGGCCGGGGGCAGCGGGGCTGGGGGTGATCGTGCGGCCGGGGGCTGCGGGGCTGGGGGCGATCGTGCGGCCGGGGGCTGCGGGCGATCGTGCGGCCGGGGGCTGGGGGCGATCGTGCGGCCGGGGGCTGCGGGGCTGGGGGCGATCGTGCGGCCGGGGGCTGCGGGGCTGGGGGCGATCGTGCGGCCGGGGGCTGCGGGGCTGGGAGCGATCGTGCGGCCGGGGACTGCGGGGCGATCGGGGCTGCAGGGGGGCGGGCAGGATATACATTACCTGATCCCGGCTCCTGCTTGCTTCAGCGGCTCCCGGCACGTTCCGCCCGGCCAATCAGTGCGCTGCCCCGCCGCAGCGCACTGATTGGCCGGGCGGGCCGTGAAGACATCGGGAGCCCCGAAGCAAGCAGGAACGGGGACCGGGTAATGTATAATGTCCGGCGGCCGGGGGGTTAATTGGGCGGGCTGCAGACAAAATCGCAGCAGGGATGTACATACACTGAGGGAAGTGGTACTGTGCAGTGTATACATACAGACACTGAGGGAAGTGGTACTGTGCAGTGTATACATACAGACACTGAGGGAAGTGGTACTGTGCAGTGTATACATACAGACACTGAGGGAAGTGGTACTGTGCAGTTTATACATACAGACACTGAGGGAAGTGGTACTGTGCAGTCTATACATACAGACACTGAGGGAAGTGGTACTGTGCAGTGTATACATACAGACACTGAGGGAAGTGGTACTGTGCAGTGTATACATACAGACACTGAGGGAAGTGGTACTGTGCAGTTTATACATACAGACACTGAGGGAAGTGGTACTGTGCAGTCTATACATAGAGACACTGAGGGAAGTGGTACTGTGCAGTGTATACATACACACACACACACTGAGGGAAGTGGTACTGTGCAGTGTATACATACAGACACTGAGGGAAGTGGTACTGTGCAGTGTATACATACACACACTCTGAGGGAAGTGGTACTGTGCAGTGTATACATACAGACACTGAGGGAAGTGGTACTGTGCAGTGTATACATACAGACACTGAGGGAAGTGGTACTGTGCAGTGTATACATACAGACACTGAGGGAAGTGGTACTGTGCAGTGTATACATACACACACTCTGAGGGAAGTGGTACTGTGCAGTGTATACATACAGACACTGAGGGAAGTGGTACTGTGCAGTGTATACATACAGACACTGAGGGAAGTGGTACTGTGCAGTTTATACATACAGACACTGAGGGAAGTGGTACTGTGCAGTCTACATACAGACACTGAGGGAAGTGGTACTGTGCAGTGTATACATACAGACACTGAGGGAAGTGGTACTGTGCAGTGTATACATACAGACACTGAGGGAAGTGGTACTGTGCAGTGTATACATACAGACACTGAGGGAAGTGGTACTGTGCAGTCTATACATAGAGACACTGAGGGAAGTGGTACTGTGCAGTCTATACATACACCCCCCCCCCCCACCCCGCACGCACTGACTACCGCACCTGGCCGCCATCACAACAGACACTACCAATCAGCCGCCCAGGCTGCGGTCCCCACACACAGATTAGTGGCAGTGTGTAATGACTTTAAAGGATTTTAATGGCTCTGTAATTACATCTAGCAGTATGAAGTTCATGTGAACCCTACAGTGACCGGGTTGTTTCCCTGCGTTGCTGCTCATATTGACTTTATTTTCTCAGTTGGTACTGGGATACTTCCTGTGCTGCTGGATCTAATGAATATTCATTTCCCTTTCTCACAAATTAGAGAGGCTATCTTGTGCCGACTCTCAAATCAAAGAGTGGAAATCTTCAAAAGGAAGACAGCAATTAATGATTTTTTTTTTTCCCTTATTAAAACTAGTGTGGTGTTTTTATCCTGTAAATGACATTAATTGTAATTTACAGTAAGTAGCACGCTGCATGTATGCAATGTCTCCCTGTTTCTTTGTAGGAATCGGGAGGGTTTGCTCTATATCATTAGGGGCACTAATACATTTCTCCTGTACAGCCCAGCGCTCAGCCTGACCATTGCAGCTAGACCTTACTTAGCAGATTGTAAATCCTGATATGTGCGGTAGGCTGTGCTGTGTAATGTTATGTTAGGTGAGTATGGTAAAAATAACCCATACAGGTCTATAAATTGCACAGTTGAGGTTAGGGCTATTTGTGTTTATTTCCTGATGTCCCATTGACTTTATTATACATGATTAAGATAAGGCCATAAAAATAATGCCATTCCTTACTCCCCCACCATTCTGTTGTGGTGTTTCTTGGTCTGATTACATGGCTGCAGCGATGACCTACCTGTATACCCACAGAATGCAGCAGGGAGCACTGGAACTACTTCACTAAAAATGTGAGAGATTTATCAGGTGATTGATGGCTGTATTTTTAACCCCTTCAAGACCAAGCCTATTTGCACCTAAAAGACCAGGCTCATTTTTCAAAATCGGACCTGTTTTACTTGATGCGCTTATAGCTCAGTGATGCTTTAACGTATGCTAGCGATTCTGAGACAGTTTTTTTTTTTGTCACATATGGCACTTTACATTAGTGGCAAAATTTGGTCACTACTTTGTGTGTTTTTTGTGAAAAACATCAAAATATGAAAAATTGAAAAAATTAGCATTTTATGAACTTTGAAATTCTCTGCTTCTAAAAAAAAGAAAGTCGTATCACATAAATTAGTTACTAAGTCACATTACCGATATGTTCTCTTTATTCTGGCTTCATTTCATAAACATATTTTACTTTTTAAGGGTGTTACGGGGCTTAGAAATTTATCAGCAAATTACCACATTTTCGTGAAAGTTTCCAAAACTGATTTTTGTAGACACCTTAAAGAATTAATCTAGGGGTATAATGAGCATTTTAACCCTACAGGGGCTGGAGGAAAGTATTCACCATTAGGCCGTAAAAAATAAAAAATTAAAATTTTCCAATAATATATACGTTTAGATTAAAGTTTCTCATTTTCAAAAGGAACATGAGAGAAAAAGCACCCCAAAATTTGTAACGCAGGTTCTCTTGAGTACTACGGTACCCCATATGTGGGCGTAAAACACTGTATGGGCACACAGCGGGGCTTAGAAGGGAAGGAGCGCCAATTAGCTTTTCCATTGCAGATTTTGCTGAAGAAGTTTCCTAGCGCCAGGTGCATTTGCAGAGCCCCTGTAGTGTCAGCAGAGAGAAAAACCCCCATAAGTCACCCCATTTTGGAAAGTACACCCCTCAAAGAATTCATCTTGGGGTAGGATGAGCATTTTGACCCCACAGGTGTTAGAGGGAAGTATTCAAAATTAGACAGTAAAAATGAAAAACTCGAATTTTTCCAATAATATGTTCCTTTAGTTTGAAATTTCTCAATTTCACGAGGAACAAGAGAAAAAAAGTACCCCAAAATTTGTAACGCAGGTTCTCCTGAGTAAAAAGGTACCTCATATGTCGGTATAAACCACTGTATGGGCACACAGCAGGGCTCAGAAGGGAAGGAGCGCCAATTAGCTTTTTCAATGCAGATTTTGCTGAAGAAGTTTCTGAGCGCCAGGTGCGTTTGCAGTGCCCCTGTAGTGCCAGCGGAGTAAAATCTCGCCATAAGTCACCCATTTTGGAAAGTGCACCCCTCAAAGAATTCATCTTGGTATGTGGTGAGCATTTTGACCCCACAGGTATTAGAGGAAAGTATTCAAAAGTAGACGGTAAAAATGAAAAACTCGAATTTTTCCAATAATATGTTTCTTTAGTTTGAAATTTCTCAATTTCACGAGGAACAGGAGAGAAAATTCACCCCAAAATCTGTAACGCAGGTTCTCCTCAGTAGAACGGTACCCCATATGTGGGCATAAACCACTGTATGGGCACACAGCCGGGCTCAGAAGGGAAGGAGCGCCAATTAGTATTTTCTGTGCAGATTTTTCTGAAGAAGTTTCTGAGCACCAGGTGCGTTTGCAGAGCCCCTGTAATGTCTACAGAATAGAACCCCCCCCCCCCCCCAAAAAAAAAGTCACCCCATTTCGGAAAGTACACCCCTCAAAGAATTCATCTTGGGGTAGGATGAGCATTTTGGCCCCACAGGTATTAGAGGAAAGTATTCAAAATTGGCCAGTAAAAATGAAAAACTTGAATTTTTCCAATAATATGTTGGTGCTGTGGTTACGGATAAACTGAAGTGCTAATAGGTAATCTGAGGTGGGTACCTGTAATTTGGCGTGGTTACTGGCAATCTGGAGGGGGTCACTGGCAATTTGGGTTGCGGTGGTCAGAGGCGACGTGCGGTGGTCAGAGGCGACGTGCGGTGGTTGCGTGCAATCTGGGGGGTTACATGTAATTTGGCATGATTACGGGCAACCTGGGGTGGTTATGCCCAACCTGCGGTGGTTACGGGCAAAATGGGGGGGTTACAGACAATCTAGAATTGTTACGGATAGACTGAAGTGCTTATAGGTAATCTGGGGTGGGTACATGTAATTTGGGGTTGTTACAGGCAATCTGGGGTGATTACGGACAATCTGGAGGGGGTCACTGGCAACGTGCGGTGGTTACGGGCAACGTGCGGTGGTTATGGGAAATCTGGGGGGTTACGTACAATCTGACGTGATTACGGACAACCTGGGGTGGTTATGGGCAATGTGCGGTGGTTACGGGCAACCTGCGGTGGTTAAGGGTAATCTGGGAGTAAACTGCAATTATTACTATAATAAAAAGTGTGTTTTTTATTTTTATGTATGTTTGTCTTTTTTTGTACTTTATACATTCATTTTCACTGTATTACTATGATATTTTCTATCACAGTAATCATAGTTCAGTGACAGAGACCAAATTGGTCTCTGTCACTTTAAATTTTCAGAGCTGGCTGGTTGTGGAGCGCATGCGCACTTCATAACCAGCCAGGACACGAAGAGGAAGGAGCTCCAGGATCAGGTAATGTATAAGGGGTAGGGGGGGCGACTGGGGGACGGGGGTGACAGGGGGGTGGGGGGCGACTTGGGGGGTGGGGGGACATCACTTTTTATCCCCTGTCACCAATCATTCATTATGACAGGGGATAAAAAGTGCCGGGATGCACATGGCACAAGCGATCAGCGGTATATAGTATATACCGCTGATCGCTTGTACCGGGACCCCACAGGGGGGGTCCCGATGACTGCCCCATGCTCTCCGCTACCTCCGGTGGCGGAGAGCATAGGGTTTTCATTCATTTTTCTTTTTTGATCACTGTGAACAGACATTAGTCTGTTCACAGTGATAGCGGCGGCCATCTTGGATCCGATGGCCGCCGCGGGGATGGGGGGTTAGTGACTGGGGCACTAGGGGGGCTGGTCTGGGGTCTGATTTTACTTATTTCATCTCCCCCCAACGTGGATTCACGGTGGGGGGAGATGAAATACAGCGGCGGCACCGGCCCATTAGTGACCGCCGTTTCGGCGGTCTCTAAGGGGTTAATGGGGGTCAGCTGCGAGATCGCAGCTGATCCTCATTATCTCCGGTGCTGTACTCAGATGAAAGCGGGATCGCTGTCCCTGCAGCGATCCCACTCTCATCACAAAGCCCCCTCAAGTCAGGAACGTATATGTACATTCCTACTGCACGGGGCATGTGCAATAGGAACGTATATATATACAGATTGCTGACGTGAAGGGGTTAATGAAAAATAATTTCTCAATTTTCTTACTTTTTGTTATTTAGACACCCATTTTAAGTGGGCTGAGAGAAGTGATTAATATTTAAGTTTCTCCTCACTTATTAGTATGAGAAACATAAAACCTATTGGAGCAGAGCATTAGAACTTGCTGCCTTCTAGCTGTTCAGATGCAATTCCCATCATGCCTGGACAGTGAAACCAAAAGCTTTGTCTGTCCAGGCATGATGGGAACTGTAGTTTTGCTACTGTTTGAGGTCAGCAGGTTCCCCATCTTTGTAATCTAAATAAGGAGAAACCCATCATCTGATACCCCTGGCAGAGGCTTATCTAACTGAGAACAAAGAGGTTAGCGTGTTAAAGTCAAACATGCCATCCATTTTCTCCCACAACATCTGCCATTGTGTGTCCAGCTTAAAGGGGTAGTGCGGCGTTTAAAAATTATTCACTAAATAACACACATTACAAAGTTATACAACTTTGTCATGTGTGTTATGTAAGTGAATGCCCCCCTTCCTCGTGTTCCCCCCCCTTCCTCGTGTTCCCCCACCATCAGAAGTGTGGTGCAGTATATTTACCAGATTACTCTCGACCCTGGCCGCCATCTTGGGTCAAACAACGCCATCTTCCGGAGGCCTCCCGGACTGCTCCAGCCATCCCTCATGCCGGCCCCCCTCTGCCGCATCATCAGCTGCTCAGCTGCGATTGGCTGAGCACAGTTATGCTCAGCCAATCGTAGCTTAGCAGCTGATGACGTGGCAGAGGGCGGCCGGCATGAGGAACAGCTGGAGCAGTCCGGCCAGCCTCCCGAAGATGACGTTGTTCGACCCAAGATGGCGGCCAGGGTCGACAGTAATCTGGTGAGTTTACTGCACCACACTTCTGGTGGTGGGGGGAACACGGGGAAGGGGGGCATTCACTTACATAACACACATGACAAAGTTGTATAACTTTGTTATGTGTGTTATTTAGTGAATAATTTTTAAACTCAGCACTACCCCTTTAAGGACTCATCCACACATTTCTTTACCTCGGGTATCTAGATCACTAAAGTCCTGGAGAAACAAACAGACATGCCTAGGGGTTACCTGGCAATGCTTTAGTAAAAATGGACTAATTGACTTCTACTGGATCTTCAGTTCTACAAAAACATACTGTATAAGTGCAGATTCTACTTTTGCAGATTGGCTACCAAAAACCGATCAGTTTTCAAAACTCGTGTGCATGACCACTTTAAGGGCTAGTTCACAAGGAGTAAAAGAGGCGGGAGGCGCGAAGAGCAGAGGTGCGCAAGCCCTCCTATTGACAGCCTGTATGACACAGAAGCTGGCGTGATTCTCTGGCGGAGAGTTCCGTTGTGGAATTCCGCCTTTTACTCAGTGTGAATTGGTCCTAAAATTGATGCTACCTTTTTCCGTTTGTAAATCAGGATTCTGATTTAAGGCCCTATTACACAAAATAATTATCGTCCGGATTCGGCCGATATTGGCTGTTATGGCCAATAATCGTCTTGTAATAGAAGACGATCATTAGCCGACATGAACAATGTCGGCTGATCGTTGTCTGTTGTCTTTTCAACATATTGAAAGACAAACGACTAAGATTACAGCAATCTGCTGCCATGGCTCCGTGGAATAGGAGCAGCGGCAGAAGACCGCTGCTATCATCTATGGGCTGCCTGGACAATCTAGCGATCATCCGGGCAGCCCTCCCCAGGTGCACAACATAAAGATGGGTAAATGGCAGACTGTGTGTGTGTATACAGTGTTGGGGTCTGCCCCAAGCATGAGGCCACCTTATCGTGGTGGGGTGGTTTACTCTGTTTACAAATGGTCACCAAGAGCCTTATTATATTTGTGGAAATTTTTTTTAGCAGTTGGGGGGGGGGGGGGGCGGGATGGGGGTCTGCTTTTACCTATTCTCAGGTCTGTAGTGAGTCTGTATCTTGCCTGCTGCATTTTTCTGTTTTTGTGTGTTTGCAATTTCAGCTACAGCTACGTGCTCCTTCCTAGTGTGAATAGTGACCAAATTTGTCTTTTTTTCTGTGTATGTATATATGTATGTGCGTGTGTGTGTGTGTGTGTGTGTGTGTGTATATATATGTATATATATGTGTGTGTGTGTGTATATATATAAATATATATATATATATATATATATATATATATATATATATATGTCTATAAGTCTGATGTGCGTGCTAGCTGAACAGTCTGAGCACATGAGTTGCTGGTCTGTGGACAAATCACATTATGAGGTAATTTGTCCTTGTGTGTATCTGGCAGACTAGATATGAATCTTTATGTTTTCTTCTAACAGGAAAGTGTTCTCTAGCTCTCTGCCTTATAGTCATCTGGTTAATGTCTTCTTGTATGCTTGCGTCTTCAGAAATGTTAACGTTATAATGTAGACTATACTGTTCACTCTCTTTGCTGTCCTAATTAATTTGAGTGTCTTACAATTAGCACGTCTACATTTTAAAAGCTTTATTTTCTATTACTTTTTGTTCTTTAGTTATACTCTTGCAGAGTAACATTACAAGTTCAATGCAGGAAGTTATGATTCAAAAACTGGAGTTATTTTTTTTCTTATGACAGACATTTTTTTCTTATTGGTTTTACAGGGGAAGTTGAAACTATGGTAACATCTAATGTGTATGGGCAATTTAAAGCAGTTGTCTCAAAAATAAATGTTTAATTTACTAACCAAAGTCATAGGTTTTCACTTTGAATCCTTTAAAGTACCTGTAATAACAAAAAACCTGTTGAAATTGATCAGGACAAGCACTTCACTCTCTGGCTTGCAATGATAATTATAAGTTTATAGGGCTGTATGGAGAAGCATGATTGCCAGCGGCGGCACACTGCTCCCTACGGGTTTTGCTGATCTGTGGAGGTCTCGGCAGGTCAAAACTTCTGTCATGTCCTTGTAACCGTCTCCAGATATTATTACATATTTGTTGTGGAGCTCCAATGTGGATTTTCTCTTCCTCCTCCAACCACCTAATGTGTACAGAGCTGGTTTGAAGGAACTACATCTAGAACGCTGTATCTCTTAGGCTGGCCTGTATGGCTGTACAAATGTGCAGTAGGACTGAGAAACACAATAGGGTACAAACACACAGGGCACATACGCTGCGTATTTACTGCTGCGATACGCAGCAGATTAGATCTAAATAACTGAACACCGCATCAAATCTGCTGCAGATCTGCTGTGTATACGCTGTGTGTGTTTGTACCCTAAAGTGGTATTCTGGTGGCTATTTTTTGTAAGTGATTATGTTTATAACAGGATAAAAAAAGAAAAAACTTGCACTGACCTCCTTTTACCCTATTGAGGGGAAGTGAATTGGTTCTCATGGCAAGGCCTGAGTGGCTGCCATGACAGATCTACAGCAAGAATTAAACAAAAAAAAAACAATTCTTTAGTGATCAGCCATTAGCATGTGTTCTTTAGTAATATGTCCTTAGCATTGGTTCCCTTGATGTTTTTTTTTCAACAGCAGCTATGAAGTGTGTTTTTACAGTCTGCCTTACATTGGAATTCTGCAGTTAGCAACTGTCTGTGTCCTTCAGCTGTTTCCAGGACCCCACCCCAGTGTAACATTACACAATTGCATGATTACTTTACAAAGCCAATGCTGAGCTGTGCCTCTGAAATGTAGTGTTCTGAGACCGAGGACCATGTACACAGTGTAGCAGAGGTACTGCAGGCAGAGACTCTGTGAATTGTATTCTCCTTAGTATCAGTGTCTTCAGGCATCTCAGGTAAAGGTAGCAGACCTTAATGACAATATAGAGCATTAGTCGCATCTAAGTTAGAGTAATGTGATCACTTTTAGAGACTTTACATGGAAGGGGGGGGGGGGGGGCACTAGCAGCCGCCCACTGGCTTTTTCTGTTTTATTAAGCTATAAACCAGTAGAAAAATGTGTAGATCAGCTTTGCTGCCTCCTATGCAGAGGGTGAAATTATGCAAGGTATCTGCTCAAGAATGAGCAATAATGCAAGTGTAAAAATCTGAAGGATGCTCTAATTTCTACCCCTTTATTTTCCAATTTTTGCATTCTGTATTAATTGCCCAGTACATTGCAGTGTTTATAATCCACACAAAGGGGTTAACAGGGAACTGTTTTGCATGATGCACTATGTCCTGCCTATTAAATAGGCTTAGATTGCTGTGACTTCTGCCCAGGGCCAGATGAATGGTTTCTGTGGTATTAATCTGCCCTTTAGCTGCTAACTCCATTGTGGGATTGAACAGCCATCTGCAAGGAGCAAATATCACCCCAATACAGTGATGAAATATAAAAATAGAAGATTGACTGCAGGAAAAGACCACTGGGTCCATCTAGTCTGCCCTTTTTTAGTATTTCCATTCTTATTATCTTAGGATAGATATTTGTATATCCCAGCCATGTTTAACCCCTCAAGGTCTGAGCCAGTTTTCATTTTCGTTTTTTCTTCCTCGTGCTTAAAAGGCCATAGCGCTTGTATTTTTCCACCTAGAGACCCACATGGGCCCTTATTTTCTTGCGTCACTTATTGTACTTTTCAATGACAGACTTAATTGTTGCATAAAACATGCTGCAAAACCGGAAAAAAATTTGTGTTGTGATGAAAATAAAACACAATTTTATTTAATTAAGGGTTTTTGTTTACGCCATTTGCCCTAGGGTAAAACTGACATGTTATATATGTTCCTCATGTCAGTACGATTACAACGATATGTAACTTGCACAACTTTTATTTTATTTGGTGGCTTTTAAAAAAATAATCTTTAAAAAAAAAAACAAAAAAAAAAACTAAATGTTTCTTATTTTGCTCTACTCCCATCCTTATAACACTGTTATCCTTTGGTCTATGGGGCTGTGTGAGGTGTCATTTTTTTGTATTTGCTTATTTGCTGTATTTTTTTTCCTGTATTTGATACGTATTTGATCAGGAATGTGATAATTTACTAGTTTGGGTGATTACGCACGCAGCGATACCAAATATGTTTTTATTTATATATTTTTATTTATTAAATAGAAAAAGGGGGGTGATTTGGACTTTTATTAGTGGAGGGTATTTACTATTAGTAAAAACAATTAAAAAAAATCTTTCACATTAATTAGAAGCCCCCTGTGAGATCAATGTTGCGTATATAATAGAGCACTGATTCATTGGATTGGTGCTCTATTACTTTGGTCTGCTGCAGACCACATCTATAGAATACCGAGCAGGGATCAGCTTCATTCCGGCGCTGATGCCCGGCCGGCTCAGGAGGGGAGATCCCCCCACTAGATCACCACGTATAGGCACCGCAGGACATCTGAATGTCCTTATTAGCGGACGCGGCGATCACCTGCACCCGCAAATAGCCACTGTCCCGGGCTGCAGAAAGCAGCCGGGATCATGGTGGTTCAGAGGGGGTTGCGGCCATGCCCCTCTCTGAACTCCTATAATGGCGCCCTGACGTATGAGATACGCCATGGGTTGTTAAGGGGTTAAATTCTATTGTAGATTTTCCAACCACATCTGCTATTTCACCCACTTCTTGAGATCCTACTACACTGTTATACATTTGATTTCTATTTTTATCCCGTCAGCGCCGGGACAGTAGTGCACTCGATAAGGGTGGATCCCATCTCTATGGAACAGGTGTAGCAGACCTCCCTCTTTTTCACATCTGCTAAAGGTCTGTTCCAAGTATCTACCACTCTTTCAGTAAAGTAATATTTTCTCACGTTGCTTCTGATCTTTCCCCCAACTAACCTTTCACTGTTTGCTCTTGTTCTCGAGTTGTGTTTTTTTTTTTTTTTTTTTTTTTTTTTTTTTACTAAAAACACTTCCCTGCTGAACCTTGTTTAGTCCTTTTAACATACTTAAAGGGGTACTCCGGCCTGGGAGTAGCGTAGTCCCGCCTTGGCCACTGAGTGACTGAGCTGCCTTGGGACATCACTTCTCATGCTGCAGCTCACACCAGGAAGCGGCCGCGGCGTGATCCAGGACCCTGCGCTGGAACTGGGGAGGTAAGTGATCTCTGTAGTCTATAATCACTCTCTCCCCGGCCATAGCTTAAAAGGTTTAAAACCTTTAAAGGTTTCAATCATGTCCTACCTTTTCCTTCTTTCCTTCAGACTATACAGATTCAAACCCTAAAGGGGTAGTGCGGCGGTAAAGAATTATTCACAGAATAACACACATTACAAAGTTATACAACTTTGTAATATATGTTATGTCTGTGAATCACCCCCTTCCCGTGTCCCACCACCCCCGCATGTGTACCCGGAAGTGTGGTGCATTATACATTACCTGTCACGTGCCGACACCAGTCTCCGATCTTCAGTCAGTGACATCTTCGGCCGGCCGGCGAACAGCTCCGACTGTTCCGAATGCAGCGTCATCAGATGCTCAGCCGCGATTGGCTGAGCATAACTGTGCTCAGCCAATCGCGGCTGAGCACAGTTGTGACACGGCGGCAGGGATTCGGCCGTCTGAAGATGACGTTTGGCACAAAATGGCGGACGGCCCTCGACACGGATCAGGTAATGTATAATGCACCACACACTTCCGGGTACACGGGTGGGGGTGGTGGGACACGGGAAGGGGGCGATTCACAGACATAACATACATTACAAAGTTGTATAACTTTGTAATGTGTGTTATTCTGTGAATAATTCTTTACCGCCGCGCTACCCCTTTAAGTCTTTCCTGATTTGGTTTATGCCTGACACACCTCAGGAAGCAGGCTGCAGTTCAAAAAGAGAACCACAGCACAGGTCTATTCATGAAAAAAAAAAAAAACCTTAATGCCATGTACTACAGGTACATTCGCTTTAAAAGATTTATTGACTTTTTCTCTGGGGCCAGGACTGATGTGCTTAAGTATACTCTATTAAAATGCCAGGTTTTTGTCGTGAAATTTTTTTGTCAAAAAATCAGACCTCTTAAATGATGACAGCGAATTACTGGCTACTGTTGACTGAGTTGTAATTGTGATTGACTAAATCTGAAGGAAGCTACAACCCCAATTATAAGAACATGTATACACTTATGCAGCCACATTACTCTTAAAGAGTCACTGTCGTATTATTATTATTTTTTTTTTCAGAAATCAATAGTCCAGGCGATTTTAAGAAACTTTGTAATTGGGTTTATTAGCCAAATATGCCATTATCTGCATTTAAAAGCCTTTTCCCAGGCCCCCCCCTCCTTCCTCTTTTCCATTAACTGCAAAAAATGAGGAAATTGTGACTTGTTGCATCAGACCTACCCAGTCTGTTCTAGGGAGAGGGGAGGGGGGAGGAGGAAGGAGGGAGTTAGCCAACAGCAGAAAGCTGATAACAGAGGATTACAGGCAGGGAGCTGGGTGACAGCTGTAATCAGAGCTCAGAGAGGTCATTGGTGACTGTCAGAGGAGATAGATGGTGAGGTATTTGTAGATTAACTCTTTGTTGTCCTGTTTTGGTCTTTTATTTAGCTCTCTCCATAGGAGAACAATGAAGACGGGGGGGGAGAGCTTCAAACTGCTTTTTCATGATTAAAAATGAATTTTTCGGCTAATAAACCCAATTACAAAGTTTATTAAAATCGCCTGGACTATTGATTTCTGCAAAAAAAAAAAAAAAAAAATACAAATTCACGACAGTAACACTTTAACCCTTTGAGGACCAGGCCCAAAATGACCCAGTGGACCGTGCAAATTTTGATCTTAGTGTTTTCATTTTTCCCTCTTCCCCTTCTAAGAGCTCTAGCACTCTCAGTTTTCTATCTACAGGCCATGTAAGTGCTTGTTTTTTACAGGAATAGTTGTACTTTGTAATGGCGGCTTTCATTCTACCATAACATGTATGATGGAATTCCAAATATATTATTAATGAAGATATAAATTGGTGAAATCGTAAAGAAGAATGCAATATGGTAATGTTTGGGGGGTTTCTGTGTCTACGTAATACACTATATGGTAACAGCAACATGATACCATTATTCTATAGGTCAGCCCGAACACAACCATATGCAGGTTACACAGATTCTCTAATGTTATATATATTTTTTTTTTATGAAATCCTTTTTTTTGGCAATTAAATATTAATAAAATGGGCCTATTGTGACACTTATAACAGTTTTATTTTTTCACCTACGGGGCTATATGGGGTGCCATGATCTCTAGTTTTTATTAATACCATATTTGTGAAGATCGGACGTTTTGATCACTTTTTATTGATTTTTTTTTTAATATATAATGTAACATAAAATCAGTAATCCGTGCACTTTTTTCCCTCTTTTCGTGTATGCCGTTCACCGATCACAATGACTCTTGTTATATTTTAATCGGACAATTACGCACGCTACGGTATATTATATGTTTATCTATTTATTTATTTTTATATGTTTTATTTATATAATGGGAAAGGGGGGTGATTTAAACTTTTATTGGGGGAGGGGCTTTGGGGTAGTGTAATTAGTGGTTGAACTTTTTTTTTTTTTTTTTTTTTACACATTTGAAGTCCCTTTGGGGGACTTATACATACACTTGTTTGATTTTTACACTGATGATTGCTATGCCATAGGCATAGCATTGATCAGTGTTTTCGGCGATCTGCTCATTGAGCCTGCCTGTGCAGGCTCAGTGTAGCAGATCGCCGATCGGACCGCACGGAGGCAGGTGAGAGACCTCCGGCGGTCCGTTTCAATGATCGAGACCCCCGCAGTCACACTGCGGGGGTCCCGATCGGTAAGTGACAGGGGACGCCGCGGCGTTTAAGGGGTTAATGGCACGCGGCAGCGCGATCGCTGCAGCGTGTCATTACCGGTGAGGTCCCGGCTGCTGATTGCAGCCGGCCCCCACCTGCTATGAAGCGCGATGCGCTTCATAGCCGGAGAACCACCCAGGACGTACAGTTACGTCCAAGGTCGTCTGGTGACAGACTTCCATGACATAACCCTACTTCTTGGGTCGTCTAGGGGTTAAGAGCTCAGTAACAACAGCTCTGAGGGTTAACATAACCAAAACATGCAGGTTTCTTAAAAAAAAAAAAAAAACATTTGGATCGACAGGTTCTTTATTAAGCCTCTGTTCATATGTTGGTTATGGTGCCAGATCCATTGTACGATGGCCAGTACCAGCAGAGCCCTTTGATTTACCATCTGCTTTTACAGTGCACCACAGATTGATTTATCATCGATTTTTCAGAATATTAGCTGTATTTCTGTATTCAGCATTTGTTTTTTTCATGAACTACGACATATTCTTTAACTAAAGATGTGAATACTGACGTGGTAGAAAGAATACACAATTGATAAAGCACTTTGTGGAAAATAAATATTTTATCATAATGTGGAAATATTGAAGATAAAGTAGTGATGGATGTGGCCTTCGGCTTTCTTACAGGAAATGGCAAGAATTGTGTAAATTACATACTAAGTGCACCCTTGTGTTTGTAAGTTGCTGTTATAGTGTTTGTTTCCTATTGGTTTATAGTGCCAACGTGCTCCATAGCATTGTACAGACATTTTCAACATGATCATCAACCTGATAATAAAGTAGTCATATGAATGTTAAATAATTATATTTTGCTTTTGCTAATTTTTTTTTTTTTTTTTATATAGGTGAAATGAGTGAAAGTCGAGCTAAAAGAGTCCGAATAAAAGAGGTGGATGGCTGGACGTTAAAACTGCTCGTAGATTACGTTTACACTGCGGAAATTAAAGTGACCGAAGAAAATGTGCAGGTGAGGTTTTTAGTCACGTCTTGTGAACACTCTTAGGTCATCTTGACACAATGTGAGAACATCAGCCGTTGTTTGACATAGCAGTGACGTTGGCCTAATGAACAACATTTGATTTTAATTGTCCGCACTCCAATTTACCATTATCCACAGTGTAAAGTACGGCCGGGAACTGTACACTGTAAGCACAGACTATTTTCTACGGCCGGTCCATAGAAAATATTAGTTTCACATCTCCCTGTGTAAACAAAGGGAAACTGACAGCATGCATATGTATATATCTGTGCTCTTGTTTTCCAGATTACAAGCGGTGTATAATTACCTTCTTCGCTGCTTGTGATCCACCGTCCCACTTTCTAGCTCTTCTGTCCTGCAGTGGCTGCAGGACGGGAGAGCTGTAGAGTGGGATGCCTGATCACAAGCAGCGCAAATGGTAAGTATGCATTGCTTGTGATCTGAAAACTGATAGCTCAGATATATATACATATCTGTACTGTCAGTTTCCACTGCTGCACAAATATTACAAGGAATAATGCAGCCCGGCAGCTCAGTTTGTTGTGCCTTGTAAAGAAACTGTGGGCAAGCATTGATCTCGCTGATCAATGCTCGCTTGCCTCTTTGCATAGCCCCCAGTCCGGCTATGTGAAAGGGCCCCAAAATCATTAAGCTTTCCATAGATATTCTATGGTTGGAGGCTGTCACACTTATACTGAACTTACATTGGTTACCTAGGGTAGGCTGCTTGCATATAGCTTACTAACTGTTGGGGGTGTTACAGCTTGACTTTCTAGCCATTATTTTGTGACTGGTAAATTTTGGCAATGTATAATGATTGAAGTCAGGTTAAAGGGGTAGTGCAGCGGTAAACAATTATTCACGGAATAACACATATTACAAAGTTATACAACTTTGTAATGTATGTTATGTCTGTGAATTGCCCCCTTTGCTGGTCCCACCACCCCCGCATGTGTACCCGGAAGTGTGGTGCATTATACATACCTGATCCGTGTGGCGCCCGTCTTGTGCTAAGATGTCATCTTCGGGAGGCCGGCCAAATCGCTGCCGCCGTCCCTGATGCCGGCCCCCCCTCCGCCGCGTCATAACTGCTCAGCCGCAATTGGCTGAGCACAGTTATGCTCAGCCGATCGCGACTGAGCATTTGATGACGCTGCAGAAGGCGGCCGGCACTAAGGACGGTCAAAGCGGTTCAGCCGGCCGAAGATGACGTCTTGGCACAAGTTGGCACCACACTTTCGGGTACACGTGCGGGGGTGGTGGGACACGGGAAGGGGGCGATTCACAGACATAACATACATTACAAAGTTGTATAACTTTGTAATGTGTGTTATTCTGTGAATTATTTCTTAGCGCCGCACTACCCCTTTAATGTTCAGTTTTTTGGCTGCACCCTCTAATTATTGTGGTTGGGGTGGGCCCTTAAAATGTGGTAGCTTTGTGTTGTATATGTACTTTATTTGTACTTCTACTGGTTTACAGCAAATTTCTGCATGTTACTATGAATTGCTGAGGATTAATGGTAACTACAGTTAAACTACAGATACATCGCCAATCTACAATATGCAGTAACCACATCTTAAAGTAGTTATCTGGCAAGGGAAAAAACGTAATATATTGTTGCAAAGTATATAGAAGATAATAAAGAGCATATTCTTACCATGCTGTGCTCCCCTGGTGTCCTCCTATGGGTCTCGGTTCTCTGCTGAATGATCTAAGCCAGTAACAAGCCACGGTGCTGTCCTGTCTCAGTCAGTGATTGGCTGGCTGAGCGAGCTGTGACAGCTATGGAAGCAGGATCAGTGAGGGACCTGGAGACCCGCAGGAAGACACCATGGGAGCGCGGAGTACTAAGCTTATGCTCTATGTTGTTTTCTATATACTTGCAACTATAAAACATTAACCCTTTAAGAATGCACAGATAAGCCTTAACAATAAGAGAAAGGCAAATGCTTGGCTCTGACAAGAGTTTTTAACAATGCAGGTTTTCAGCATGTAGACAGAACTGTTCCCCTTATTTTTATTGAGAACGTATGACGGTCTTGAAAATGTTGAGAAATCGGGGGAAAAAATGTTCACAATACAATGAGTAAGGTAAAGGTGACCTTCACAAATAATGTCTTCTATTGTTCCAGTGCAGCAGAAACTATCCTAAATGTGTGTATTAGTGGGTTAGTGTGAATTAGGGGACAGATGGAGGGGAGTATAATTACAGGATCAGACTGCACAGTCTGTTACCATGGAAGCATAGGTTTGCATAGGAGCTGGAGACACAAAACAATAGATAGTTCTACTTCATATCCATTATGAGAAAGGGTCAGGGGTCTTGCTTTATTAGCGATACTTGGACTGGAGTTTTGCAACAAAGTTCTGGTACTATTAGAATTACGACTGTGAACAAATCTTGCATATAATGGCATCGGCATTGTGACACAAGTCCCGGAATGGACAGTGTGACCTTTGTGTTCCTGTGTAATATGGGTTTATGTGCCCCCCAGAAAGCCATTAACCAATGTGCTTCTTGGATCAATTTTCCATCGCACTATACAGCCATTGTTGTCCTAAATCTTTGTCCATATTGAAGAGATTTATAAATCAGCAAATGTATTAAAAATAAGTGGTGGATTCTATGATACAGAAAGCATGTAGTGTGTGCCCAGCGTTGGTGACTAACCCCATGATTCATCTGTGCCTCACACATCGCACAGATTACATTATATGCCCGTATTCTGTTGCTTTTGGAACAGTTTATTGTAAACACAAGCATGTTAGGAGCTGTGTGTCCTTGATCCGTGTCTCCTGCTCCATGAAGGCCAGAGATGCCTCGTAGAAATCACAGGAAAAGAGGGTCCGCTCCAAAGTGTCTGCTTAGCAATGTACTGTTTCTGTAAAAGCACAAGAAAAAAAAAACACAAATTGGGAGGGGATCTGATCTTATGTTACATACTCCCCTCCAACAAGGGAGTTCAATCCAGTGGAATTTTTACTACAATGTTATGATTTTAATGTCTGCTTTTTTTCTTCTATATTTTTATTGCTTATAGCAATGTACTGTGTAATTTTAGGTGCATTTTGGTTATCCACCAACAGGGTCGAAGATAATAGGCAAAAGGGTGTACATACTTTTGATAAATGATGATTTCTTTTTTTTTTTTTTCTCTTCTTGATATTGTCCTCAAATGCTAAGCAGTGTAGACTAAAGGCCTTTTAAAGTGTAGCTTTTATTTTCAGTGACTTTTCAAGATTGGCTGTCTTGTGTGTGTGTATAAGGAGCAGCACTATATCTGTTCATTATTAATGTTGTATATGGTATTTTTTTTAGTAGATTTTAGTAGATTTCTGATTTCCTCCTCACCCTCTATAGATTTGTAGCTAGCTTAGGATCTAGTAAACACAGGTCATTGCTAAACTGATTTTGAGAGTGGGGAACATGCTTAATAACAGGAGGAGGTAATATATATGACTTGTTTTTTTTTTATGCTCCCTCTATACTGTTGATCTAGTGTGCTGAAATGACAGGGACTACTTGGGCAACACATCACCTAAACTTATTTTTGTACTGATTAAAGCCAAATATGGAAACATGTTGTTTTCTTCTTCTTTCATTTTTGTACAGTGGTCCCTCAACTTACAATGGCCTCAAGATACAATATTTTCAACATACATTGTTCTATTTTGGACCATCGTAACTTGAAACTCAACTCAACATACAATGCTCCAGGCAATCAGAATCTGCAGCACATGTAAAAAACTACATGAATGACCAATGAAAGTGGCCATTTTACTGGTAAAACCCCAGTATTACTGAAGTGGATGCAGTGACTGGCTGTTGAGTATCCCCTCCCTACAGTACAGTGTGATACTACATGTCATGAACTGCTATTTACCACTACCATAATGAGCTGCTCCTATGGGCACTAGGTGAGAGCGACTTCATTTTATTTTTTTGGGGACCCTGACGGAGCTGTACAGGACCCTGAAAACACTCCTGTCTTCCATATAGAAAGTGATTTACAGCTTCCAGTAAGTCTTTCTGACTGTTTTATGTAAGGATTCACTTTACATGTTATTCAGAATAATAAATCATTATTTTTGGGGTGTGGAATCAATTGTCTGCATTTCTATGATTTGTTTTGGTTTGAGTGGATTTGAATTACAAGCACGGTCCCGGAACGATTTATGCTCGTAATCCAAGGCACCACTGTAATTTATAAGGTGGGTAGTATAATAGATTGAGAAAAACATAACCATATAAAGAATGCTTTGTTGAACATATTATAATTTTTTTAATGTAAGCAATATCCATAACATAGTTGATGCAATAGTTCAGTGTGCGTCTCTCTACATTGAGATGAATGTGACTTATAGAAAACAATGACCTATGGCCGTTCAGTTAGGTTTGCCTGTAAATTGGCTGGATTATTAAATTGAACTCTTGATGTTTTTATCTCTTCTCCTTTAACTGTAGAGATTTTACTGAAACATTTATCAGCACAGAGTTTTGTTACTCAGCGTGAGGCAGATATTTTTATGAATGTGTATTTTTAGCATGTTCCTATGTCATTCACCCACAGATTTTATGCCTTTTAACTGCAAAATGAATCAGGGTAAACAGTGCAACTAGCTAAAATTATTAGCCAGCTATAAAAGTGCAGATATGAGTAACAGGCCTGCAATGTTAATCTCCCCTCCTGGCAATTTTAAATGACGCATGTTTTTTTATTTTTTATTTTTTTCCTTTGGCGAACTGTAAATTGTCATTTGCATTTTGAAGACCTTGTGTAAGAAATGCAGGCACTAGTTTAGGGTAATTCAAGCGTAGGTAGCAAAAAGATTCAAAATTTCCCCTTACAAATAATAGCTGCTGTCCCTTTAATAAAACGTTATTTACTGTGATTTTGTCTATTCCCGTCAGTAATCTGTATATATACGTTCCTACTGCACATACCCTGTGCAGTAGGAATGTATATGCACGTTACTGTCTGAGGGGCTTCTGATGTGTGGGGGACTGCTGCAGTGAGAGCGGTCCTGCACACATCAGTGTCCCGGGCCGGAGGCAATGACAGGCACCTGCGATCCCGCAGCTGTGTTTTATTTAGCCCTTAAATTCCGCAATCTATAGCGATTGCTGCGTTTAAGGTACTCTGTAGCAGAACAAGCTTCTGTCACTGAGTGATCGGGGGTCCCGATCACATGTACCGATGGGCGGGGGTAAGCCTATCCTGTTGGTTTGGCAATCAATGAATAGAGTCTGCTCTCAGGCTGGCTCTATGCACAGATCGCCAATAACACTGATCTATTCTTATTTTATAACTGCCAGAGTACTTGAACACGGTTTAGGGTATGTTCACATCTTGTTTTTGGCCGCACATCGGGCTACACGTCAGGAATCTGTGAAAAAAGGATGCTGGCGTGCAGCCCGGTGTGCGGCCGACGGCCACATTGACCATACTTTTGAGTTCTGCACAAAAGCAGTGTACGTGCGGGAAATAAGCAGAACGTAACATAATGACAAGAGCTCCCTGTACTGAGTGGGAGTGGGGGAAGGGCATGGTCTGCATAGTAGGGTCTACAACGCTGTACTCTGACCCAGGAAGTCTCTCTCACCTTCCAAATCATGGCAGATCCACTTCAGGCTGGGGCTTGCATCAGGGGACAGGACTGTGGAGGTAATCTATTGACAGCTGTAACCTCTCTCTTCTCAGGCAGGAAGTACTGCATTTATTTGCCCACAAATGTCCTGCTCATTTCCTCATGCTCCCAGCAGTCTGTCAGTCCTTGTGTTTTCCATCCTCTCCATTCCTCCTATAATGTGCCTGTACTCAAACTCAGCTATACACACTGCTGCTATAATGTGCCTACACTTACACTCAGCCATTCACACTGCTGTATAGAAAAGTTTCTGTCACTGTCCTCCTGCACAGCTCTGTGATTCTCACTTCCTGATTGCTGAGCACACACCCCTTCCCCATTGCTGTCATGTGACCACACAAACCTCTGACAGCAGCCCTGCTTCTTTCCTGTTGTACTATGCTACTGCATTATAGGGATCTGCAGTTCCATCCTGTATCTACAAACTGCTGCTGTTTGCTGGGGTCATTGGGCCTGGTCTTTTTGCTATGGGTAGCTTTGCCATCCATTTCTCCCAAATTGCCAACGTGTGTGCCGCAAGATACAGCCATTCAGTCCCCGTTTAACAGTCCTTGATGGTCAGCCAGGGAGCCAAGGACAAGTCAATAGAAGACACTGTCTAGCACCACCCATCCCTTATGGGAGCCTTTCTGCGTCCAGTCCAGTATATGTCCAAAGAGGGCAGACTCATTATAGAGTTGAGGGCTAGGTAGGCCCACCCCTCCATCCTCTTAGGTCAGAGTTGAGAATTTGGTACGCAGTTTACTAAAGCCCCAGATAAACTTAGGTAAGATTCTGTACAATGTTGAGAAATAACTAGAAGGGACGCATATCGGAACTGTCTGAAACACCTATAGCAATCTGGGCAAAATGTCCATTTTCATCACCTGAATGCGACCAAACCATGAGACCGGTTTGGGATAATATAGTTTAAGATCCAATTCAATCTTTCCCAATAGGGGCTGATACTTTTAAGAGACTTGTGGAAGGCCACCGGAATGTTTATACCCAGGTATTTTAACTTATGTGACCTCCACTGAAAATAGCAAGAGCAGAGTTTGAGTGTCAGTATGGTGTGTTGTAATGCTGGCTTCATGAAATACAGTGTAAGGCTAGGTTCACACTGCATTTTTAGCATCCGTTTAACGGATCAGTTTTTTGCAAAAAACGGATTGCAAAAAAAGGATGCATTTGTGTGCATCCGTTTTTGATCCGTTTTTCCATTGACTTCCATTATAAAAAAAAAAAAACGGATCAAAACGGATGCGTTTTTTTTTTGACGCACAATAAAGTACTATTGACACTACTTTTTTGACCGCTAAAAAAAAACGGATCCGTTAAACGGATGCTGAAAACGCAGTGTGAACCTACCCTAACATACAATGGATAAAAACAATACTAATATAACAACCCTCAATTAAAACACATTTGTGGCGTATACTTGACAGACTCCCCTGGATACAGAAACTCTTTGAGCAGGAGAAATAGTTGAAGTAATTGTTATAGGCCATTAGCAAGTATTTGCCAGGATTAAAGGGAACGTATCACCTAGATTTGTTTTTACTGATTAGAGCCAGATACAGAAACAGATTCTTTTTTTTCTAATCTGTTTTTTTTTTTTTTTTTTTTTTTCTGATGGTAATTTAACATTTTTAGTACATTATTATAATGACTGCAATTATGGCTTAGCTATTTTTAACATCATTTAGTGACATGGTTTATGGCAAGCCTCATGGACATGGTTACAATGAACATCTCCAGACCCTGTTCTTTGCATGAAACACACTTTTAAGCCTGTTAAGCATCTGTGGTCTGTGCAAAGGTCATGCCATAGGGAGGGGGAGGTTTAGCTCCTATTGTTTTTGCTATATACTAATGTCATTTTTTCACTGCAACGTTGTTCAGATCACTTTTCAGCAGCCTCCTACTTGCCATAACATGCAGAACAGGAAATTTGATTAGTTTTAGCCCAAATGGCCAAAATGAAACTGTAAGACTTCAGGATTATTATTATTATTATTATTATTATTATTATTATTATTATTCATAGTAAAATGGGCAATTTTAAAAATAACATCACCAAAAAACTCTTAAATTTGTTTTAAATAAAAACTTAATTTAAACAATTGGTCATTTTTTGATTTCATTCACTTTAGAGATTTCCAAAAACAGACTTACCTTACTATTATTTGTCAACTTGATTGTAGACTGTGTGGTAGGTGATCGTGTGAGAGACTATTCACACTGACATCAAAGTTTTAGGTCAGATGTAAATGGAAGTCAAATGGCTGATAGTGGAGAGTGCTGAAAGTATATCCTGACCTCTTTCCATTTTTGTTTACAGGTGCTTCTTCCAGCAGCCAGTCTCCTACAGCTCCAAGATGTGAGGAAAACTTGCTGCGAGTTCCTAGAATCACAGCTTCACCCAACCAACTGTTTAGGGATCCGAGCCTTTGCTGACATGCATGCATGTACTGAATTATTACATCAAGCTAACATCTTTGCAGGTAATTCCTATAATCTAATGTTCCTACATAACTAACTATTTAGGTGATATTCCTTAATGCTTTTATAATAGCTGTGCTGTGATAATGCTGTTAAAGAAGTCGTCCATCCCAAATGATTAATACAGTGCAAACAGGGGGTGCGGTAACATAAATAATACTTACTTGCCCCTGTGCTCCCACAGCGCCATGTCTGTGTCATAATATTGCATGAGCTGCGGGGGCCGGAAAGAGGGATGCAGCACTACAGGGGCATGGTGACCAGTAAGGCTACGTTCACATTAGCGTTTGACCATCCGGCACCATTCAGTCTACCTTTTCCGTTTTAGAGTAAGCAAAACGGAAACTGTCAGATCCGTTAAAATCCCCATAGATTCCCATGCTATTTTAATGTGCTCCGTTTGCCCTAATTGTGCTCCGTTTGCATGCAATCTGTTCAAGATCTGTTTTTTTTGAACAGAAGAAAAAATAGTGTTTGCAGTATTTTTCTTTCCGCTTAAAAAAACGGATCACGAACGGAAAGTGCACTTCCGTTTTTTTTTTACATTGTAGTCAATGAGGACGGAAGGTATTTCCGTTCACATCCGTTTTTTTCATACGTTTTTGCACTGAGCATGCGCAGAAGCAGCAAGAAACCAAAGAAGAAAAATAAACTGATAGAAAAACGGATGCTGACTGATGCAAACGGATGCAAACTGATGTACAAAAGTCAGTTTTTTTTAAGCCAAAATACAAACTGACCATTAAAAAAAGATGAATATTTTGCAATCACAGTTTGCATCAGTCTGCTGATCAGTTTATGCTCATCCGTTTAATTAATATAGACGGATCCGTTAGAAACAAAGAAAAACGTTAGTGTGGCCGAGCCCTAAGTATTGATTCTTTGATATGTTCCCACACACCCCTGCTTGCACTGTATTTATTGTTTTTGGCTGGGCCTCTCCTTTGATAGCAATGTTCCAGCCTACAAGTATCTTTGCATTAGTGAGTAAAAAACACGGGAGCACAATCCTCTCTCTGGCTGGCCGTAAGATGCACGTCGTTTTATAGATAATGTAGTGAATTAAGTGAGTTAAGTTTTGATTGGCTGGGGTTTTGGTGATGAGACCCCTTCCAGTTGCTAAAACAGGGTGAAATGCTCAGCAACGTTTCGGTCAGGCATTTACTATTTGGAGAATCTTTTGGACACCTGTCTAGACCATTACAGCTGTTAGGCATGATGCGCGTTTCTTGCCATACATGTAAAAACATAATGTATGAACAGGGACAAAATAGTTTTGTTTTTCTCCTTGGTAGTCTATATTCATTTACACAAAGCCATGGCATACATAAAATAAAAAATGTTGGTACTGCTGTGGTGGTCATATGATGTAATAAAGTAGGGCTAGCTAAAAGTGAAGAACACTTTTAGGGGGTAATCTTATTCTTTGCATAATAAAAGCAATAATCTTGCAAAATTGGTACAGAAATTATGTGAAAAAAATTGTGTAACTCTTTATTAGGCAAAAAGTATGTGCTGAAGCCGATATGACCCTTTTAGAGGCTTTTATTGATATGACAATAGCATAGCCACATACCTTGTTCCACTTTTCTCTGGAACAAAGGTTGTCTTTTGCTGTGATAGGTATTGTTTTTTTTTCATCACATGGTAAGGATACCTCACAGTGCGAACGTGTAGTGTAACATTTAGTAGAAAGCGTATTGTGCTGATATATACGATTAGTGTGAGGGTGATAGAAAGGGCATTTATTCAGAGAGAGAGACTGAATCACTAGATTCTCTCCTGTTTTTATCTGCGGAATTACCCCACAAAATCTACATTCAGTACTGCTTGTTCACTGTACATTCTGCAACTACTCTGTTCTTCCTCCTCACCATCTGCCATCACCATTGCCAGCTATATTTCCCAGTTTAGCATGTTATACTTTATGAAATGGTTGTTTTCAAATTTATATTTCTACTTAAAGAATACAGCCGTTCTGGAACAATGAAGTATTGATACAGCAAGCACGAATAATGGCTGCCAAATCCCTTTCTTCTCGTATAGTAAACAGAGCGGAAGCTTTAGTGACGTTGACACATCTATTTCTGCCGTGTAATCCATTCATTGATTACTCTGCAGTTATGTCTTGAAGGATGTGAAGTAAACTTTGAAGGACAATATGTGTATCTCATCCCATATACTTTAACTGCAATGTGTGGTAAACCTTATACTGGTGGACTTAAAGATTTTACAAATAAAAGTAAAAATTCTAATCTCCATATAATACATTGGGAAGTCCAATAGTTTTAGGCTATGTTTATATACTGTTTCTTGGGACTAAACTAAATGCCCCACAGCCAGTGACTAGCTGAGCGGACATTTCCTGTGTGTTGAGAGGAGAGACGGAAGCTCTGTGCTGGGAGGATCAGAAGCATGTGATAACAGACTTTTTTCCCCCCACCCCAGCTTGAGCTGTATTTAAGTATAAGGGTTTGTTCACCCATGCAGGATCTGCAGCAGATCCGGTATGTGTGAACGGACCCAAAAAATAATTCTGTTGAATAACCCTTTAATTCTACTTGCATAATAGTATATAGTAGCTTCCTAAAAGAAATCTTTGTAAAAATATCATGTTAGGCAGTATTGGGTCACACACAGGTCACAGTAAAATGTGTGCAATGACCACAACACTATCTCAGTTCGTTCTTATGGAAAACAAAACTTCCTTCTGACCTTGACAGAAAAATTAAATCCCTATCTCACAAGCTTGCAATCCATAGGGATAACATTTTCCCAGTCATTTATTTGGCATCAATAGACTTGTTCATAAGGGTTGGTCATCTACTTGCACTTTGGACCTGCCTAAAGGGCTAGTGCGGTGCTAAGAAATTATTCACAACATTACATACAAAGTTATACAACTTTGTAATGTATGTTATGTATGTGAATGGCCCCCTTCCCCGTGTTCCCCCAACCCCCGCCCGTGGACCCGGAAGTGTAGTGCATAGTTATGATGCGGCAGAGGGGGGCCGGCAGGAGCGGGTCGGCTGGCCTCCCGAAGATTACATCACTGTCAGAAGACGGCGGACGGGGGTCGACACGTATCAGGTATGTATAATGCACTACACTTCCGGGTCCATGGGCGGGGAACACGGGGAAGGGGGCCATTCACATACATAACATACATTGTAATGTGTGTTATTTTGTGAATAATTTCTTAGCACCGCACTACCCCTTTAAGGTGACCGTACCACCAGGCCCAGGCAGAAGCACTGGAGGACTTTGTGGAAGGGACACTCCTTGTGGGAGGGGATTTCAATGTGGCCCTCGACCCCACACTGGACACATCTTCTGGCTCCTCACATCTTAGCCACGCGACTATCTGTCGGTTCAGACAGACGCTACATGACCACCGCTTAGTGGATGTATGGCGTCTTTACCACCCAACTGACAGAGATTATACTTTTTTCTCCCCGGCCCATAACCATTACTCTAGACTTGACTTTTTTCTTTTACGCCATAAAGACTTACCCCTGACTTGTTCATCTTCTATTGATAGCATAACTTTCTCAGACAACGCCCTTGTGACACTGACCCTGGACCTGCCTGCTTTGCGCGCTTCACAGTGTCAATGGAAACTGAATGCGTCCCTCTTACAGGATATAAAGACAACAATGGATAATTACTTCCAAGAGAATTCCTCTTCCGAGGTCTCTCCTTTGACACTGTGGGAAGCGCATAAGTGTGTGGTGCGAGGCGTGCTAGTGAAGCATGGAGCGAGATTAAAAAGGGAAAGAACGGTAAAAACCGAACGCCTTTTGACTCAGTTACGAGACCTTGAGGTAACCCATAAAAGGACCCAGGACCCAGATACCACTGCTGCCCTACTGGCCAAAAGAGAGGAGCTGAGAGCCCGCCTGATACATAAAGCTAAGGCCACTTTATCGAAATGCAAACGCTACTATTACGAACATGGCAACAGGCCGGGGCGGGCGCTGGGGCGCGCCTTGAGGGTGCTGCAGGCTAGGTCCTATATACCTATGATCAAATCACCTGCACAGACCTCCCTCCACATGCCTGCTGATATTGCAAACGCTTTTAAGGATTTTTATGCCACACTGTACAGTATTGACGTCTCAAACCCTGACACTCAACGCTGGCTTCCGGGATCGTATTCAACGATACCTGGTCAGCTCGGGAATGCCACGGCTTGACTCGGAGGTAGCCGGAACTCTGGAATCCCCAATTACCAGTGAAGAACTCTCTCTAGCGGTCAAGGAGTCCCAGACGGGCAAGGCACCGGGCCCAGATGGGTTTACCCTCGGATACTACAAAATGTTTCTTGGTAAATTGTCCCCACACTTCTTGGCGGCACACACTTCTTGGCGGCATACAATTCCCTGTCCTCGGGGGGGGGGAAGTTGATCACGTCAACTGGTCTTTTATGTCGGAGACTCTTTCCTAAATCGGTCTAGGACGTGGCTTTCTGAACTGGATTCTTGCCCTGTATCATACGCCCTCCGCTAAGGTCAGGGTGAATGGCCTTCTCTTGGAGGACTTCAGGATTTGGAACGGTACTGTCGCCCCTCATTTTCGTGCTAACAGAACCGTTCCTCTGTAGAATACGCACCAATGCTGATGTTGCGTACTAGACTCCTATCTAAAATCCAGTCTAGTTGTGCCGAGTGGTCCAGGGGCTATTTCTCCTGGTTTGGACGTTGTGCCATCCTGAAAATGAATGTCCTCCCCAAGCGCCTCTATAGATACCATTGTGTTCCGACGTCCAGCCCACTTTCCTTCTTTAAAGCTATGGTGTCCCTTCAAATTTAAATTTGTGTGGAATAACAAAGCCCCCCTGCCTCAAGAGGTCCCTACTGTGCCTCCCGAAATCTCGAGGCGCGCTGGGCCTGCCGCATATCCGTTTGTACCACCAGGCCGCACTGCTCACTCAAGTGGTGGACTGGTGCAGGCATGCGGCTTTTAAGCCATGGGTTTCATTAGAGCAGTCCTTCACTGGCGCTCCCCTCGCCTGTTTACCATGGCTCCACCCCTCCATTATCCCTTCTCCAAAAACTCACCCGACAATTCCTCCCACACTACTCGCCTGCTCCTCCCCAACCAGTAGACAACACCTGCTGCCCTCTCACTCGCCATGTTTCCCATATTGGGGAACCCGTCCTTCTCCTCAGGGATAGAGGACCCTGTATTTAGAGCCTGGACTAGGCATTGGTAGGACTCGGGTGCAGGACTTTTTGTCCCGAGATGACTGGATGTCCTCAGAGGCTCTGGGTGACATTAGGGAACCAATGCCGCTGGGGCCATGGCGTATACAGCAGATCCGCCATTTCCTCCTCTCTCTTCCGATGCCGTCCTCCTTTGGCTCTTCCAGGACGTTGTTCGAAGCGATGTGCTTGGAAAAGGATATGCTGCGCCACTCACTCTCCCTGACATACTCGCTCTTGATCTCTCCTCCGGATCAGGAGCCTCCAGAGTTCCTGCTAAAATGGGAATCCGATCTGAATTTGACCCTCACCACTCCCCAACGTGATAAGATCCTTCTCCTGGTCCACAAGTCGTCCATGAATTCTGGGTTTCAGGAAGCAGGATACAAGATCCTCACTAGATGGTATAGGGTTCCTATCCGTCTTCATGCCATTTGGCCACATGTAGACCCTGTGGTGTTGGCGGTGCGGCCAAGATGGCACGCACCTACACATATTCTGGTCATGCAGCTCCTTGCGGCCCTTCTGGGACGCGGTTTGTACCTTGATTAGACGTGTCACTAACCTTTCCTCTGAGCTCACACTGGCATTGTTCCTCCTGCACCACTGTGATATCTTGATCCAGAAATACAAAAAATCCCTTCTCCGCTTCCTGGTGTTGGCCGCTCGCGCTTGCATTTCCCTCTTTTGGAAAAAAACTACACCCCCTCCGGTGTCTCTTTGGATTACCAAGGTGAATAATCTGATGCTGATGGAGGACCTTACATCCTCCTTGACGGATTCCAACAAGAAATTCACTCAAACAAGGATGGCTTGGATGGAGTTCAAAGACACGCCCGAGTACGCTGGCCTCTTAGGAGACCCGGACTAGGGGATGCTCGAACCCTTCTGTGGAGGCTCGACGCTGCCCCTCAGACACCGGTGGGGGGGTGGTTTTCGGGCAGGGCTCCTGCCCTGGTGCAGGTCCACACGGCAGTGGGGGCGGGGCAGTCCCACCCTCCCGGTCTCTTCCTTTCCCTTCTTCCACCCTCCCTTCCCCTCCTTCCCCCCCCCCTACTTTTTTTTTTCTTTCCCCTCCCCCTCTGTTACTTCTCTCTCCCCGTTCCTCTTCCTACACCTCGGTTAGGGCTACTTTCTTTTCTCTGTTGAATTCTGGGGCTCACCACCCTCGTTTTGGTTGTACCCCAGGTGTCTATGTTCTTTTATCTTTATATAAATATTGAGGGAGTGGGGGGAATCCGGCGGCGCCTGGTGTGTTGTGTAGTTGCTGTTTCTGCTTATTATGGTGTATGATGCACCCCGTCTTTACTTATTTTTGCTAATTGCACTGTGTGGGTGCAGGTTCCTTTACATGCACTAGTGTACCGGGGTGCTGTTGTGTTTCCCTGCCTTTGCTCTAAATAAAGAATTAAAAAAAAAAAGGAGCACTGGAGGCGGGCTGACCCACCCTTAGTGAGAGGAAACCCTAGCCCCTCTATGATAGGGTTCCATTGATTCTAATGGAGTCACATCATGGTGGGGCTGGGGTTTCTTACCACTAAGGTTGGGTCAGCCCGCCTCCAGTGCTTCAGCCTGGGCCTGATGGCACAGTCACTTTAAGGGCAGCAATGAGGAAACGAGATCCAGAAGGACATTGTTAGTACTTACACAGATCACTGTTGACAAATCTTACCAATATACTGTAGATGTTGTTCACTGTACTAGATTTTGTCATTGTGAGTTAGAGCTGGGCGGTATACCGCAAAAATACCGATACCGTCACTGGCGTCGGTTAACCGACCTCAACTTAGCCAGGACGGTATCTGCGGTATTTTTGTACTTCCTGTCCCGTCAGAGCACACATGCGCGCCGCCCGGCATTAGCGCTGCACGTTATGTGCAGGGACGCCGGCATCAGAGCGGGAGGAGGAGGAGGAGGGGCAGCAGCAAAAGCTTACCTCCCGCCCCCCGCAAGTCCCGTCCAAGCGCTCGCTCTCCCCACCCGTCCGGTCCCACCTCACATGTCCAAGGCCCCCACCCCACTGGTCCCGTCCCGTCCGAGGCCTCACCACCTCTCCTCACCCGTCCGAGGCCCCTACCGGTCCGGTCCTATCTGAGCGCCCCCCACATCCGGCCGGCGAGCGCTGCACGTGTGTGTGCCGGGACGCTGGCATTTCAGAGCTGGAGCTGGAGGAGCAGCACTTGGCGGCAGCTGTCCTGTAGTTCCCTCATTAACAGTACAGGAGTCTAGCATAGGAGGAATGGATGTGCTGCAGCAAGCAGGATGTCACACACAGCAATGTCTCCTATAGCTTATCCTGCCTGCTGAAGCCCATTCACTCCTCCTCCTATGCTACACTCCTGTACTGTTAATGAGGGAACTACAGTCATACCCCCCGGCCCCCCCCCCCCCCCGTACAGTCATAGACCCCTATCCCCCCCTGTACAGTCATAGACCCCTATCCCCCCCTGTACAGTCATAGACCCCTGCCCCCCCTGTACAGTCATACACCCCCGCCCCCCCCCTGTACAGTCATAGACCCCTGCCCCCCCCTGTACAGTCATACACCCCTATCCCCCCCTGTACAGTCATACACCCCTATCCCCCCCTGTACAGTCATACACCCCTATCCCCCCCTGTACAGTCATACACCCCTATCCCCCCCTGTACAGTCATACACCCCTATCCCCCCCTGTACAGTCATACACCCCTATCCCCCCCTGTACAGTCATACACCCCTATCCCCCCCTGTACAGTCATACACCCCTATCCCCCCTGTACAGTCATACACCCCTGTCGGCCCCCCCTCTATAGTCATACATCCCCAAATAATGACAAATGGTAATGATAATAATAATGATAATAGACTAACCACGGGTTGCTGCTGAGTGAGTTCTTTTTTACTTTTTTGATATCGCCAGTTTGTCATGGCAAGTGGGTGTGGTTTGTAAAAAGGGGCGTGTCATAATTATCGTCACCGCGGCTACATGTGCGATAAACCGCGATATTGATTTTGGCCCATATCGCCCAGCCCTAAGTGGAACCTCTCTTCTTGAAGTTCTTGATGATGCGATAGATTGTTGAATGAGGTGCAATCTTTTTAGCTGCAATACTCTTCCCTGTTAGGCCATTTTTGTGCAGTGCAATGATGACTACACGTGTTTCTTTAGAGATAACCATGGTTAACAGAAGAGAAACAATGATGCCAAGCACCAGCCTCCTTTAAAGTGTCCAGTGGTGTCATTCTTACTTAATCATGACAGATTGATCTCCAGCCCTGTCCTCATCAACACCCACACCTGTGTTAATGGAGCAATCACTGAAACGATGTTAGCTGGTCCTTTTAAGGCAGGGCTGCAATGCTGAAATGTGTTTTGGGGGATAAAGTTAATTTTCTAGGCAAATATTGACTTGGCAAGTAATTGTTAAGCTGATCACTCTTTATAACATTCTGGAGTATATGCAAATTGCCATTTTAAAAACGTAAGCAGTAGACTTTGTAAAAATTTATATTTGTATCATTCTCAAAACTTTTGGCCATGACTGTATGCCATCTCTTTATAATTGGTAGGGGTCTGACCTCTTGAACCTGTGCCTATTGTGGAAGCCCATGTATTCTCAGGATGGTGTGGACCCCATAGGTCAGACCAGGGCTGGACTGGGACTGAAAATCAGCCCTGGCAGTTTAGAGCACACAGGCCCACTCGCCGCGCGGTGATAGGTTATGAGACAATGTTGTGAGTGCAGCACGGCTACATGTTGTATCATCACGGCAATGACTGGAATTACAGATAATAACACAGTAAATGGGGTCAAAAGGTTCTGTCTCTGTACTGTGTAGCGGTGCTGCAGTTACATTTCGTCACCACTACACAGTGTACAGAGTTGACTGTTTTCGGCCCTGAACACTGTGCTGAGTTTAAAGGGGTACCGTGGCCCGGGGTATTTTTAAGCTATGGCCGGGGAGGGGGTGGTTATGGACAGCGGATGTCACTTACCTCCCCCATTCCAGCGTCGGTGCCCGGATCGCGCCGCCCTGCGGCCGCTTCCTGGTGTGAGCTGCGGCATGAGACGTGGCATCTCAGCCATTCAGCGGCCATAGCGGAGTCCCGCTTAAAGGCCGAGCTGCCTTAAGACGTCACGTCTCATGCCGCAGCTCAGACCAGGAAGCAATCCGGGCACCGGCGCTGGAACCGGGGAGGTAAGTGACCTCCGCCGTCCATAACCACCCCCTCCACGGCCATAGCTTAAAAATACCCCAGGGCCAGAGTACCCCTTTTAACAATACTACCACATACTGACTAATACCACCACATACGGACTAATGTCGCTGCTGCTACTCAATAAAATCCACTTCAAATAGACCAATATCCCCTTATACAGTCACCATATAGAGGTGGACACCGCTCCACACAGCTCTGTACACCATATACATTACAGTGCATTTACATCAGGTGACTCACAGGGGACGTCTTCTCTGATCAGAGTTTTTCCCTTTTGATTTTCTTCTCCATCTGTCCTGGGTCATTATGAGAACTTCTCCGAGCCACGATCCACAGAATCTGCCAGACAAACATATTAGGCTGTCACCATCCTCCTCCTTTCTCTACAAACTGCACATCTGTACACCCTCATTTAGTGGGTAGGCTGACTCTATGTGACCCCCTTATAGTATTTGCCCCCGCCCTCTATGTAGCTTCCTTATAGATGGTCCCGCTTTGTGTATCCCCTATGATATATGCCCCCATCTATGTAGCCACCTTATAGGTGGCTCCTTATTTAGTCTTCCATATAGATGCGCCCATGTGCATCTACATAAGAGCCCCCCCCCCTCCTCTGTGTAGTCCCCCTTATAGATGACCCCCTTATGTTGTCCCTCTTATGGATGGCTCCCCCTGTATTGCCCCCCCCTGTATTGTTCCCCTTATAGATGGCCCACCGTGTTGTCCCCCTTATAGATGGCCACCCTGTGTTGTCGCCCTTATAGATGGCTTATGCTATGTTGTCTCCCTTATAGATGGCTCATCCTATATTGCCCCCTTATATATATCCCCCTCTCCCCCTATGTTGTTCCCCTCTCCCCTATGTTCCCCTCTCCCCCTATAGGCCCACTCTCGCCCTATATTGTCCCCTTATAGATGGCCCCCCTCTCCCCTCTGTGCAAAGCAGATTTAAAAAAAAAACACAACTCCCGTCCAGCCTCTCTCCACCTGCAGGCTCCGTCTGGCCCCCGAATGATGCACGGCTGCCTGGGGTGTCCCGTCCTATGCCCGAGCAGCGCATCAGAGAACTCCTTGTGCGCCGGGCTGGGACTTCCGGCAGAGGGAGTGTCTCTAACGCGTGCTCCCTGTTTCGGAAGTCACGGCTACAGGCGCACAGAGAGTTCACTGATGCGCGTGCTGCCCGGGGATAGGATGGGACACCCCAGGCAGCCGCACACAGTCTTTCTCCTGGCCCAGTGACTCCTTTTCCCTACATTAGGGGAAAGGAGTCGCCGGGTCAGGAGGAGCACAGGACCGGAGGCCCCCATGTACCACATTTTTATTTGTGACTTTTTTTTGTTTGTTACATTTTATAGTTTGCACAGTTACGCATGCAATAATGCCAAATGTTTATTTATTTTTTACTTTTATGCTTTTTGAACAAAAGGAAAAGGCGGGGATTATTAGAACTTGTATTGTGATTTTTTATTTTTTACCTCTTAAAGACTGAGCCAATTTTTGTTTTTGCGTTTTTGTTTTTTCCTCGTGTTTAAAAGGCCCACATGAGCCCTTATTTTTTGTGTCACTAATTGTATTTGCAACGATAGGCTGAATTTTTGCATAAAGTATACTACGAAACCAGAAAAAAAATTATGTGTGGTGAAATTGAACAAAAAAACAAACTTTTTTAATTTAGGGTATAAACCCACACACCGTATACGCAGCAGATATGCAACAAATACGCAGCAGATTTGTTGGTACAGATTTGATGCTGTGTTCAGTTATTTAGATCTAAACTGCTGCGAGTTTGCTGCGTATCGCAGCAGTAAATACGCTGCATATACGGTGTGTGGGTTTATACCCTTAGGGTTTTTTTGTTTGTACGCCATTTGCCCTGGGATAAAACTGACTTGTTGTGCATGTTCCTCAAGTCCTCAAGATTAAAACGATATGCAACATGTATAACTTTTCTTGTATCTGATGGCTTGTAAAAAATTCAAACCATTGTTAACAAATATATGTTCCTTAAAATCGCTCCATTCCCAGGCTTATAGCGCTTTTATGGGGCTGTGTGAGGTGTCATTTTTTGCGCCATGATGTTTACTTTCTATCGGTACCTTGATTGCGCATATACGACTTTTTGCTCACTTTTATTAAATTTTTTCTGGATTTAATGCGACCAAAAATGAGCAATTTAGCACTTTGGGATTTTTTTTGCGCTGACGCCGTTTACCGTGCAAGATCAGGAATGTGATTAATTAATAGTTCGGGCGATTACGCATGCGGCAATAGCAAACATATTTGTTTATTTACTTTTATTTAAAACCTGGGAAAAGGGGGGTGATTCAGACTTTTATTAGGGGAGTGGGCTTTTTACTAATAACACTTTTTTTTTATTTTTTTTAACACTTATGCTAGAAGCCCCCCCCCCCCCCCCCCCCCCCCCCTAGGGTTACGGTTATTCCCCCTAGGGGACTTCAAGTATATGCAGACTGATCTCTCATTGAGATCTTTGCTGTATAGTTATACAGCAAAGATCAATGAGATCGGCACTCTGATGCTTTCGGCTGCTGCAGCCGAAAGCATCCGAGTGCCGAGCCGGGATCAGCGCCATTTTGGCGGAGACCCCGGCTGTCACCAGTAACGGAGACCGCCAGTAGAAACCAGGGAAGCGCTGCTTTCGGTAATCTGATGCAGCTGTCATCTTTGACAGCTGCATCTGATTACTGTATTAGCGGGCACGGCGATCAGACCGTGCCCGCTAACACCCGCGGGCACGGGCTACAATCGGCACCCGGGACCGAGGCAGCGACCCCGCTCTGAACACCTCTTATGGGCGTATGACGTACGGGTACCTCATGCGTCCTTAAGAGGTTGAACACTTTTTTTTTTTTTTACAATTTTTAATTCCCCTGTACCTCCTTGTACACTACAACTCTCAGCATACCTCCTTGTGCACTACAACTCCCAGAATACCTCCTTGTGCACAAGGAAGTATGCTAAGAGTTGTAGTGCACAAGAAAATATGCTGGGAGTTGCAGTTGTGCAGTAACAGCCTCCCGACACACTAAATAAAAAAAAAATATATATGTGTGTGTGTATATATATATATATATATATATATATATATATATATATATATATATATATATATACACACACACACACCCTATGGGAACCAAACTACAGAGAACCCTTTATTATAGAAACCTAGCAGCAGTGGTACGTACAGTATGGCGGCTATCTACCGTATAGAGTGGGCTACAGTGTAGGGGCATACTGTGTGGACAATAACACCTATCTCCAAAAAAAAAGCCCTAGCCTTTTTTTTACAGAAAAAAAAAACTATATAAGACCTGTGGAAGAAACAAAGTTTAAAAAAAGAAAACTTGGTATAAAAATATATATTTATTAATAATTGAATAAATTGCAAAAGTTTTGTGAGGATGAGTGGTCGGCTACTGATGGTCTGCTTAACTGGGGTCTTCTCTCTGGATGAGTCTTCATGAGAGCCTCTCTGTTGGAGTCTTCAGCAGCCTCAGATCTAATAGATGGTCTTTTCTCTGTTGGAGTCTTCAGCAGCCTCAGATATTATAGATGGTCTCCTCTCTGTTGGAGTCTTCAGCAGCCTCATATAATATAGATGGTCTCCTCTCTGGAGTCTTCAGGAGCCTCGGATATTATAGATGGTCTCCTCTCTGTTGGAGTCTTCAGGAGCCTCAGATAATATAGATGGTCTCCTCTCTGTTGGAGTCTTCAGGAGCCTCAGATGTTATAGAGGTTATTGGGAAACTGCAAAGAAATAAGAGAAATAAATGAGTGAGAAAATGAACATTTTGTCTTTTCACAGTTGTAGAACAGTCAGAGATGAGAGGGTTGTCACTGTCAGGCTCTTACCTCTAGATGAGTCCCAATAGATGTTGTATGTAGGTAGATCCTCAATCTGCAGCCTTCAGTCCACCTCCATGTCCTCCACCGCCGGCAGGCGAGATGTGGAAATCTTCCTCCTCTTCTTCTTTGATACATCCACCATCTCCACATCATCGGGAAATTGGCGTCCGCCAACCTCCATGGGCTCGCAGATACTCTTGTATGCCCTCTTGAGCATGCGAGCCGGTCTTGCTGGTGGGGCAGGGTGGGATGGGGCGGGGTGGGATGGGGCGGGGCGGGGTGGTGGGGCAGGGTTGGATGGGGCGTGGTGGTGGGGCAGGGGTGGTGGGGCAGGGTTGGATGGGGCGGGGTGTGGTGGTGGGGCAGGGTAGGATGGGGCGGGGCGGGGTGGTGGGGCAGGGTTGGATGGGGCGGGGCGTGGTGGTGGGGCAGGGTTTGGTGGCTGGGCCACAATCGAAATCTTTCTCTTCCTGATTGTCATCCTGAGAGACTCTCCAACACTCCAACTCCAACAAAAGTTAGCCTGGACTAACACTGCTGTCAGGGTGCAGCTTGGTTTTATTTCCACAATCAGGTTCTATTGTGACATCATCCTCATACGTGTCATGATGACATCACAAGCAGTGGGTGTGGCCAGAGCACTCAGAGATGAATACTATGAGGGAGATTTATCAGACATGGTGTAAAGTATAACTGGCTCAGTTGCCCCTAGCAACCAATCAGATTCCACCTTTCATTTTCCATAGTCTGTGAGCAATGAAACCTGTAATCTGATTGGTTGCTAGGGGCAACTGAGCCAGTTTCACTTTACACCATGTTTGATAAATCTCCCCCTATATGTACCTGCACTGGACTTCTACATTATAAGATTACAGGATTTGTTCTCTGCTCCACTTTTAGTCCCATTAGTAAATAAAAGTAATAACCAGTGTTTTGTCTGCCTGGTAGTGCAGGACGGGGTCTATAGAGGGGCTTTATTTATGGTGATAATCAGGAATACACCCCCTCCCAGGCTGACATGATGCTTTATGGTAGATGCTGAGGGTTGTACAACCTGACGGCTCCATCATGAATGAGCTCCCAATATATCTGTTAGATGGCTCCTATGTTCTGGATGGTAGATGCCGCTGTTAGGCGTCTCACAACCTCCCCATCATAATTTATATGGAAGCTATAAAATAGTGTTATAGTGTAACTGTCATTTATAACCTATGGAGGGGGGGGCAGCTTTATGAGGACAGAAAGAGACTTTTTTGCCTCCCAAAACCAGTCAGTTTCCTATCACTTATACTATTTGCTTTCTGTACAGTTGTGTGACATGACAGTTACACCTAAACCCGTCATTACTCTGCTTCCTGCTCTGAGGCCACGTTCACACAGGGTATTTTTTCATTAAAGGGGTTATCCAGCGCTACAAAAACATGGCCACTTTCCCCCCCACTGTTGTCTCCATAATGGGTGGGCTTTTGAAACTCCGTTCTATTGAGATAAATGGAGCAGTTGGGGGAAAAGTGGCCATGTTTTTGTAGTTCTGGATAACCCCCTTTTAAACAACGACCGTTTTTGCAGTTTGCAGACACAGCAGTAGTTTATTGCCACTGCGGCATTACATTAGATTGCATAGAATCACAGCCATAGTGTATACACTGGGAACTGGGTGCCGGTTAAAAAAAAGGTCCACGGCATCTGCATTCCCTCACTGGTCTGTTGATATAAAAGGGGATGTTCACCCAAAATATTTTTTTTTTATTTCAAATCAACTGGTGCCAGAGATAATAAGAGGTAATTTATTTCTATAAAAAAAAAAAAAAAGTCAAGTCCTCCAGTACTTACCAGCTGCTGTATGTCCTGCAGGAAGTGTTGTATTCTTTCTAGTCTTGGGGGCAGGAGAGTATTTGCTGCTGCTCTGGACAGTTCCTGTCATGGACAGAGGTGGCAGCAGAGAGCGCTTATATACCTTTATGATCTACAACTTTGTTACTGGTTAGCTGTGGTTATTTAGTCTTAACATGTCTGGTATGCCTCTAAAGTTACACGGATCTGCCGATTCAGCAGATCATTGCTCCATGTAATAAAGACAATGATTGGCTGGTCATGCCTTCCGATGCTGCCCTAAAATCATCAGCTGCCGGATGCGCATCGCTACATGCAATAGTGATGCGCGATCAACGGCTGATGAGTCTGTAAAGAAAATAATAAACTCTGTATGTTACCTCTCCACGCTCCTCTGTAACCTCTTTGCTTCTCCATGCTTCCCCCGCAGCCGCCGATACAAGTTCAGAGCCGGTCTCTGAAGTGATAGGCTGCTGGCCGGAACAGTACCGCCGCAGCCGGTGATTGGCTGAGCAGCCTGAGCCTTCAGAGACCGGCTCTGAACTTGTACCGGTGGCTGGTGAGAAGCCAGGAAGATACCAGGGAGCATGAGAGGTAATGTATACAGTTTATTATTTACTATATACAGCAAGGGCTGCACGGACATTGCTAACTATACAGGGCTGGGCGGTATACCGCAAAAATACAGATACCGTCACTGGCGTCGGTTAACCAACCTCAACCTAGCCAGGACGGTATCTGCGGTAATTTTTTATTTTTTTATTTTTATCTCCAGAGAGCTCCTGCACACAAACTCGCGGCCCGGCGTGATCGCTGCACGTTATGTGCAGGGACGCCGAAATCTGAGCGGGAGGTGGAGGAGCAGCAGGGCCCAGGTGAGAATGCCCGAGTGCACAGCCCTCTGCCCACACCCATCCAGTCCGAGCGCCCGCCCGGCGTCCCTGCACACACAGAACATTAACGTGCAGCGCTCGCTGGCTGGGGGAGAAGGGCACTCGGACGGGACTGGTACCGGTCCCCCAATCCCCCCGACCGGCGAGCGAGCGCTGCACACGTTGTCCTGTGTGTGCAGGGAAGAGACCATGTCAGAGCTGAAGGTGGAGGAGCAGCACATGGGGGCGGCTGTCCTGTAGTTCCCTCAGTAACAGTACAGGACTGTAACATAGGAGGAATAATGGGCCTCAGCAGGCAGGAGAAGTTATTGCTGTGTGTGGTCTCCTGCCTGCTGGAGCCCATTATTCCTCCTATATTACAGTCCTGTACTGTTACTGAGGGAACTACAGGTCCCATACCCATAGACCCCTGCCCGCCCCCCTGTATACTGTATACCCATAGACCCCTGCCCGCCCACCAGTATACCCATAGACCCCTGCCCGCCCCCCTGTACACCCATAGACCCCTGCCCGCCCCCCTGTGTACCCATAGACCCCTGCCCGCCCCCCTGTGTACCCATAGACCCCTGCCCGCCCCACTGTGTACCCATAGACCCCTGCCCGCCCCCACTGTGTACCCATAGACCCCTGCCCGCCCCCACTGTGTACCCATACACCGCTGCCCGCCCCCTCATATAGTAGAGGAGAGAGAGATAGGAGATAGATATCTTCATAGCGTGTCAGTGCAGCGCCATCTGCAGCCCCCTATAATGTGCCACTCATAATGTCCCCATAACAGTGCCTTTGTACTGTCACCTATACATATATACTGTACGTCCCTGTACTGTCACCTGTATATACTATATACCCATCATATATACTCTGGGTACCTATAGTACATAGCTATATACCTGTATATACACGTCCTGTATTGTGCACATAGCTGTATGCTGTATACCTGTATATACACGTCCTGTAGTGGGCACATTGCTGTATGCTATATACCTGTATATACACGTCCTGTAGAGTGCACATAGCTGTATGCTGTATACCTGTATATACACATCCTGTAGTGTGCACATAGCTGTATGCTGTATACCTGTATATACACGTCCTGTAGTGTGCACACAGCTGTATGCTGTATACCTGTATATACACGTCCTGTAGTGTGCACACAACTGTATGCTGTATACCTGTATATACATGTCCTGTAGTGTGCACATAGCTGTATGCTGTATACCTGTATATACACGTCCTGTAGTGTGCACATAGCTGTATGCTTTATACCTGTATATACACGTCCTGTAGTGTGCACATAGCTGTATACCTGTATATACACGTCCTGTAGTGTGCACATAGCTGTATGCTGTATACCTGTATATACATGTCCTGTAGTGTGCACATAGCTGTATGCTGTATACCTGTATATACACGTCCTGTAGTGTGCACATAGCTGTATACCTGTATATACACGTCCTGTAGTGTGCACATAGCTGTATGCTGTATACCTGTATATACACGTCCTGTAGTGTGCACATAGCTGTATGCTGTATACCTGTATATACACGTCCTGTAGTGTGCACATAGCTGTATGCTGTATACCTGTATATACACGTCCTGTAGTGTGCACACAGTTTGGGTTGCTGCTCATTGAGTTACTGCACTTTTTTTTTAACTTTATTGAAACAAACTTTCCCCAGTTTGCCAAGTGGGTGTGGCTTGTAAAAGGGTGTGGCTTACAAGGGTGTGGCTTGGCACAGCCAAGTGGGTGTGGCTTACAAAGGGGCGTGTCATAGTTATTGTCCAATTATCGTTACCGCAGCTACATATGCGATAAACCGCAATATTGATTTAGGCCAATATCGCCCAGCCCTATTGTGAGTGTTAAAGCAGATATGTTCCTACTAGAGATGAGCGAACCTTGAGCATGCTCGAGTCGATCCGAACCCGAACTTTCAGCATTTGATTAGCGGTGGCTGCTGAACTTGGATAAAGCCCTAAGGCTATGTGGAAAACATGGATATAGTCATTGGCTGTATCCATGTTTTCCAGACAACCTTAGAGCTTTAGCCAACATCAGCAGCCCCAGCTAATCAAATACCGAACGTTCGGGTTCGGATCGACTCGAACCCGAACCTGGTTCGCTCATCTCTAGTTCCTACAAAACCTTCATACAACACTCTGAAGGGAGAGCACCGATTTAAGAAAGATTAACACTGTAAAATACTAAAGTGCCAAGCGCAGGTAAACATGTGCTGTAGTACAATAAGTCCAACAATAGGTCTCTTTTTTTATATAATTGCACGCTGTATGTCACTATAAAATGGATAAAAGTGAACTACAAATTAATACTAAAGTTCCAAGCATAGATATTATGAGCTGTAGTACTAAAAAAGGCAATGATAAAACTCTTTTATAGTTGTATGCTTGATATCACTGTGAAATAGATTAAAGTAACTTTAGAAGTAGTGCATAGGCGTATTAGTCCTTCAATGTTGGTGGTAATGGCAGACCGACATCTGGTACGTCGGCATTGCTCCAAGGTCCAATTATGGTGCAGAAATGTGCAATATCTTTTCCCAAGCTATTTGGATAGGGATGCCCCGGCCGGCGGCTAATCTCCCCAAGTAAAAAGGTTCACAGACTCAGCAAAGTAAAGCGTTTGCCTTTACCCTGATGATTTATCATTGCCTTTTTAGTACTACAGCTCATAATATCTATGCTTGGAACTTTAGTATTCATTTGTAGTTCACTTTTATCCATTTCATAGTGACATACAGCGTGCAATTATATAAAAAGAGACCTATTGTTGCACTTATAGTACTACAGCACATGTTTACCTGCGCTTGGCACTTTGTATTTTATAATTTATTTATTTGGGGAGAAAAGCGGGTGACTCCCAGTCTGGTATCATAGCGCTGGTGTTTGTGAACTTCTGTTTTGTGGAGGCTCCTACACAGTTGGTTCTTTGCATTGTAAAGAATAACCCTGTTTGATCCCTATCCATTATCGAAGCTTGTTTTTAATAGGTTTCTCTTACATAAATTTTGTCTGAGTGTCTGCAGCACATCCTGACTCACAACCGGAAGCTGCTGAAAATCCTCAGTACCTTGTCCACTCTGTCTTGGCTTTTCTTTCCTTCCCCTCCCATCTAAAGGCCCTATTCCACCAACAGATCTGACGACAGATTATCTGCCAAAGATTTGAAGCCAAATCCAGGGATGGATTTGAAAAGAGGAGAAATCCAGTCTTTCCTTTATGATCTGTTCTCTGATTATAGTCTGTTCCTGGGTTTGGCTTCAAATCTTTGGCAGATAATCTGTCGTCAGATCTGTTGGTGGAATAGGGCCTTAAGACAGAGGTCACATGATCTGTCTCTTCTGTTGTCAGGCAAGCTTTAACAGATGTAACTCATCTGTATTGCTGCTCACCAATACATCACACAGTGATTGCCTGACCAAGGGCGGGGAAATAACAGCCTCTTCTGAGCAGTATAAGGGAAAGACAACACTGTTGTTTCATCTCTCTCTTTCTCTAATCTATCTAGATGAATAGATAGACCAAAAGATAGATTGCTGTTCAAGGCAGAATCAGATTGTGCCAGTGGTGGGCAGATACTACAAGTTCTGAGGTGCAGTGCATGCTGGGAGATTTAGTTTTCCCAGGAGTTACCATGATGTAAGACTTGGATCATTTGTAAAAGTTTGAATCTGAGGTTAGGAGCAGTGTAGACAAGTGGGAAAGGTGTCAAAGATCCGGTGGGGATCAGTGAGTGTGTTTTGGGGTTTTTTGTGCATTTTATTTTATTTTATTTTATTCATTTTATTGGATTGCTAGAGTTCCCCTTTTAGGTTTAAAGCGACTCCGTATCCACAATCTGACCCCCTAAAACCGCTTGTACCTTTAGATAGCTGCTTTTAATCCACGATTTGTCCTGTGGTCTGTTCAGCAGGTGATGCAGTTATTGTCTTTAAAAAATTCTTTAGTGCTTTATTAGTCTACTATGCTTAGTTTGTGTATACATTAGGCTAGCACAACCTCTCCATCCCTCCTCCCCACCCTCTTCTCCATTTTTCCTATTCCTCTGCAGTGAAAACTACACAGGTGCCTTAACCATGTGACGGGCCCACACAGCTGATGAATAGTAGGCAATCTGCCTGGAGCATTCCTAATGATGAGGAGGTTGGGGAGGGGGGACAGAGGTTGTGCCAGCCTAATGTAAACACAAGGTAAGCCACGGCCAAATGGCACGGGCTGCCAGTTTAAAAGTAGTTTTTTATGACATTAACTGCATTACCTGCCGAACGGACCCCAGGACAGATCTTGGATTAAAAGCAGCTATCTGAAGATACAAGCGGTTTGGGGGGGTCAGATTGTGGGTACAGAGCCACTTTAAAGTGTTACTATCATTTTGATATGCCATTCAGCTTACAGCCTATCAGGAGCCCAGGAAAGTATGCTGCTCTACTGTGGCAATGAGCAGCATACTTTCCTGGGCTCCTAATCGGCTGTCAGCTGTACGGCACAGGAGGGGGCGGGCTAGGCAGCACGGGAGGGGGTTGCTTCGCATAGTGGCACGGGAGGGGGGCAGACTAGGCAGCACGGGAGGGGGTTGCTCCGGGCGGGCTGAGGGGTTGCTCTGGGCCGCCCATTATGCATATTCATGTGTACATAGCGAGCCGCAATGGAGGAGGCAGACTCGGCACTTAAGGTGACGCCCCAAATGCTCCTAAACCCCTTATTAGCACAGGGGCAATTAGGAGCTATCCAAGGAATGCGGGGGAGAAGAGAAGATTTAGTAGCAGCCCTGCACTTCTCAGGTAATGATCTACTGCGGCATATCAGCAGGTTGATATGGCTGAACTTGCTGATAGTGCCGCTTAAAAGATGCACTTCAGCATCAATGTAATTTTTCCTTCCCAGCATAAGGTTGGGAGAGGTTGGTAAGTGGTGCAGAGCAGCAGCATATCATAAGACCTATCATATCATAAGTAGTTGTTTTTTTTTATTATTTATTTAAATTCCAGCATTGCTGTGAAGTACAGCATAGGTTATTACTGGAGAATAATGTGGAGGTCCTTGTATATGCCTTGTGTTTACCTTTTTGTGTCATGTATGGGTTGTCTGCCATTTTCATTCCACCTGGCCCCCTCTGATGTGGCTTTCCCATTGTGGCCCACCTCTCCCATGATGCCTCTGGCTTTGCTGATACAAGGGATATAAGCTCATCACTGCACTCTCTGTGAACCCTATGTATAAGCAGTTATAAGTTTATGATAAGTCAGTGACATAGAACCTTTTACTGACATTCCACAAAGGTTTTATTATGGTTGTTCTGACTAAAGCCATTTCTTGCACGGCCTTTGTTTCTGGCCCCAAAGTTATGCAGCAGTTTCAGGTTAATGTAAGGTTATATGCTAACTCTCTAGTAATGAGACAATCTGCCTTTCAGGCATCCACTTTCCACTTCAGCTTTAGTCCTGTATTTGTTAAAAAAGGAGCTCTCCTTTCCGTGGTTTCTTATCTGCTTTTAGACTGAGTTGGTAGTTTATGTGGTAGCAATGGTTAATAATGGCTAAAAAGTAACTTGTTTGTAACAAATTTACAAAACAGAGGGAGGTTTACATAAGTTTTTTTCTTTTACAATATAAATTACAGTATACAAACCCATCGCAGGCCCCTTTACAGACATCGGACAGTTTCTTTTCTCATGCTTAAAACTTTTAAAAGTGTGCACAAATGTGTATTTTAGCAAAGTTGGTAGCTTTAATATGTTTAAAGGGATACTCTAGGCAAGGGACTTTTTTTTTTAATATGCTTAGGGATGGGTTCTCTGAAAATTTATGCACCCTTAACTCCCAGGCTCTCACATCACCACTGCTATCTTACCGCTCTGTCCTGCTGTTTGGCCGTTTCTGATGCAGGCCCAGCCAATCTAAAAAAAAATATGTTTGCCTGGAGTTTAACTGCAAACATATAGTGTAACTAAACAATGCAAGCATAAAACGATGGTCCAGGTTGTAACCTTGTACCACCTATTATTTGATTAGAAAAAGCACAGCTACTTTCTTGCGAAAACAGCGCCACCCTGTTCTCAGGTTGTGTGTAGTATTAGAATTCAGCTCCATTTACTTTAATTGAATTGGGCAACAAAACTACACTCAAACTGAGGATAAGAGTGGCACTGTTTCTAGAAAAAAGTGGCCATGTTTTGCTAAACCCGGGCAACCCCTTTAAGCCCTAATTCTGGTGTATTCTAGAATATTATCTTTAGTCCCAGAGTACAGACCTGCTCCTGCTTTCTGAAGTTACAGAACTCAACTAGTATCAATGGGATGGCTGTTCTGCTAGTAAAATAAAAGCAATGTTAATGTAGGGTTCTTCTCTTAAAGCATTTTTGTTATTTATGAGGATCTATATAGTCCAAGTACAGTATTTTCTGGCGTATAAGACGACACCTGATTTTAGAACATTGTCAGGGGTTCGCTTTACACGCTGGAAAATGTTAACCAGGGCTGCGGTCAGGCAAGGGTTAACTGCAGCTAAATTTAAAAAACAACAAACAGTTAACTCACATGTGACCCGTTCTGGCAGCCGTGCGTCTTGCGCCGGAGATCCCCAAAGCTCTCCCTGGCAGCCGAGTGTCTCATCAGAGAAGCTCGGAGACGCTCGGCTACCGGGAGAGCTTCAGGAGAATGATAGCGGCTTCGGGAACTTCCAGTGCCTCTGTCATTCTCCAGAAGCTCTCCTTGCAGCCTAGCGTCTCCAAGCTTCTCCGATGAGACGCTTGGATGCTCTGAAGAGCCCCCCGACTTCTAAGAAGATTTTTCAGGGTTAAAAAGTCGTCTTATACGTCGGAAAATACGGTAGGTTATGAAATAGTTATATTTATTTATCTAAGTCTGGTTAAGCATTGGTACTATATTTATATATTATGGATACTGTTGCTCTGTTTCCCCATCTTCCTCAAGCTATGTCACACCTCATTTTAATAGCTGAAAACCATGTTCCCACACAGTATTTGGGTCAGTATTTTGCAACCAAAACCAGGAGTGGATTTAAAACCCAAAAAGGCTATGTTTACACACTGTTGAAATTGAGTGAATGGCCATCATTTAATGGCAAATAACGTCCGTTATTTCAAAACAATGGCGGGTGTTTAAATTTTTGGTGATACGTTGATCCAGGGATTATTCTAATTTCCATTGGAGTCGGGAAGGAATTTTCTTCCTGTGATGGGGCAATTGTCATCTGCCTGATAGGAGGTTTTGTTTTCCTCTGGATCAATCCAGTAAGGTTGCCCCTTGGTTGAACCTTATGGACTCTTGTCTTTCAACCTTGTTAACTATGTTACTGCGAAAGAACGTGTGTTATTTGCCATTGAATAACGACCATCCACTCAATTTCAACAGTGTGTGAACATAGTCTTTTTGTGCTTTTAATCCACTTGGAAAGCGGAAGAGGTTTTACTAGTGTAAATGAATTGATAGCTGCTTCACTCGTGGTATGGTAACATAGGACAAGCGGGCAGATAAGACCCCATCGGAGATGAAGTTGTCCACTGCAGGATCCTTCTGTACACAGACTCACTACTTTGAACATCTTTACTAATTTATGAATAATTCTTCCATGTTTCTTTTCCTTACAGAACAGCACTTTTCAGATATCGTCCAAGGTGAAGAGTTTCTGAATCTTGGCATAGAACAAGTGTGCAGCTTGATTGCCAGTGATAAGCTTACCGTTCTTTCAGAGGAAAAGGTAAATTCTCTTATTTACAGCAAAAGGCTGTGTTGACATATTTGCGTTTAAGAACTGCAAAAAAAAAAAATGTATAAGAAGTTTTAGCTTTGTGAGTTGGCAAAGCATGGTGTAGCAACAGTCCTTCTTTAGGGTTGCTTCACACGTACCGTATGGCAGCAGATATTCCGCTGTGGATCCGCAGCAGATTTGACAGTGAGGATTTAATGCTGTGTTCATTCATTTAGTCAAATCTGCTGCGGATCCGCAGCGGAATATCTGCCGCGATACGGAACGTGTGAAGCTACCCTTAGGTTAGGGTGTGTTTCCACACATGCATTCAGATTGCAGTCCAAACGCTGGTAACCACCCCCCCCCCCCCAAAATACCAATGCAATGTCGCTGGGATTATTGGCAACATAGTGCCAAGTTTTGGGTTGAATAGGGGCACGGTTTCCACAACATTTGAATCATAGCATGAATGCATATGGGGAAACACAGCCTTATTATATAAACAATTGGACAAGCCTGGTGATGTTGATCACATTGCAGCCAGCCCGGACAGAAAATGTAGGTTCTAATTATGTAAACAAACAAAAAAAAAACTAATCAAAAATGCAAATGTGGCAACACAGCCCAAGGATATTTGACAGAATACAGGTGAGACTGCCCCCGAGTGGCTGAGGCCAGACCTAACTGCTTACATGTAATACAGCTGTTCATGACCCGAGGGCAGCTCTCATTCCCAGCGTGTTCAAGTGAATGTAGCAAAAAATCCCTTCAGTAATTTTAAACATATTACAAGTCACCTTGTGCTTTTAGACACATCATTAAAATGCAAAGGTGATTTCTAATGTTTTTACTTCTTTGCAGTCATGGCTACATTGAAAATTAGGGGGAGTTTCATGTCATTCAATGTATTGTGGTGGCCAGGGGCGTAGCTAAAGGCTGATGGGCCCTGGTGCAGAATTTTAGCCTGGGGCCCCCCTATGCCGTCTGTTGGGGGCGCAGTCAGAGGCCAAAAAACTTTATATCAAATCAATCGAATGTGAAACCCCCTAATATGGCACCGTGTCCTAATGGACTGTCACTATTTCCTCATGTACTGCGCCACTGCCTCCACCTCTTGTATTGTGTCACTGTGTATCCTAATGTACTGTACCACTGCCTCCCCCTCATGTACTGTACCACTGCCCCTATAATGAATGGACTGTACTGTTTCATTCTCTATTTATTGTGTACCAATCTTTGACAGCCAAAAAACTACAACTCCCATCATAACCTGTCAGCAGGACATGATGGGGGGTGTAGTCCTGCAACTTGGAAAGCCACATGCTGCAACCTACAACTCCTATCATGACTGTTAGCCGGGGCGTGATGGGGGTTGTAGTTCTAGGGATAATAATCTCACCTGTCCAGGTTCCTGCCCTTTTCTGGGGTTCTGTCCTCCTCTGGTCAGGTCTGGCTTCTGTGTATGGTGGCGGCCTGTATTACACAGAGCAAGAGTCCCGGAGGCTGGAGACGGAGCAGGGGGCTCCTGCCAAAAGTCTATTCAGTTGTATCAGCAATTGCGGATACAACTGAACAGAGAGGGAGACAGGGCCGGACTGGCACTAAAAAGCAGCCCTGGCATACAAAACCCCCTACCAGCCCCCATAAAATATCATAATTCTCCCCACAACATAAATGTGCACTGCAGGGAATTATGTTGTTTTGGTTCAAATAGTCACATATGGCCCATATACACATATGGACGTAGACATACATAGAGATACATACAGTTACATATACACAGGCACATATATAACCATTCAGAGACACACAGACGCTGTATAACAGGCACTTACATACAGTCTTATGTACACATACAGTCAGGCATACCCATACAGGGACACACACATACACATGCTGTACATAGAGGAACATACATACAGTCAGCTTCATAAATACTCATACAGGGACAGAGACACATGAACATACACACACGCTGTACACAGGCACACATACAGCCAGCCACTTATACAATCATACAGGGACACACACTGTACACAGAGGCATACACATACAGCCAGCCACATATACTCATACAGGGACATACACACACACACACGCTGTACACAGACACACACATACAGCCAGCCACATATATACTCATACAGGGACACACGCTGTACACAGAGGCATACACATACAGCCAGCCACATATACACTCATACAGGGACATACACACACACACACTGTACACAGAGGCATACACATACAGCCAGCCACATATATACTCATACAGGGACACACACGCTGTACACTGAGCCATACACATACAGCCAGCCACATATATACTCATACAGGGACACACACACGCTGTACACAGAGGTATACACATACAGCCAGCCACATATATACTCATACAGGGACATACACACACTGTACACACACACAGTTCTGTACACTGAGCCATACACATACAGCCACATATACACTCATACAGGGACACACACACTGTACACAGGCACACACATACATACATACATACATACATACATACACACACAGTACACACATACATACATACATACATACATACACATATACACTCATACAGGGACATACACACACTGTACACACACACAGTTCTGTACACTGAGCCATACACATACAGCCAGCCACATATATACTCATACAGGAACACACACACAGTTCTGTACACTGAGCCATACACATACAGCCAGCCACATATATACTCATACAGGAACACACACACAGTTCTGTACACTGAGGCACTTACATAGTCCTCCTCTCCTCCCCTGGATTTTTGGCATTGAGTGGGCGGAGCTTCCTCTGCAGAGGGACGGGACTGCCCTGTAACCCCCTCTATGGTGTTTCTTGTCATCTCCCTCCTCCTCCTGAAGCATGGAATAGGGTCGGGCCATCAGCGCTGAGAGAGGCCTGCTGCTGCTGCTGCTGCACACAGTGAGTGGAAGTGACTGTCAGGGCCCTCAGCATTTGCTTTAGAAAGCGGGGGGCCTGGGAGGGAGGGTGCCCGCTGCACTGCCTGTGCCTTTTGTAATATGCTGCCTGCTTACTAGAGTTCACCCTGTGCTGTCAATATCACAGCCGATTAGAGTGAACTGCAGTGACAGAAAGTGGTGAGAGGGGGGGCAGGAGTCGGCGGGCCCCCCCTAGCTTGGGGCCCGGTCGCCATGGCGACCACTGCGACCCTTATAGCTACGCCACTGGTGGTGGCCCAGAGACAAACCCACAGAACTCTGTATGCCATGTTTTTACAACTAGTGTATGTTGGTAACAGAACTTTCCCTTTGTGCAGGGTTTTACTTGTAACTGGGACAGTCTAAGAGCCAAGTTATAGTGTTGTAGTAAAGTGAAAAATTATTTGTTTCCCATAAAGGAGTAGTCCGGCGAAACTTTTTATTTATTAAAGTATGGTATTGCCCCCCAAAAGTTATACAAATCCCCAATATACACTTATTACGGAGAATGCTTAGAAAGTGCTTATTCCCGGCACGTACTACTGCATCAAGGCTTCACTTCCTGGATAAAATGGTGATGTCACGATCCGACTCCCAGAGCTGTGCGGGCTGTGTCTGCTGGAGAGGATGATGGCAGGGGGACACTGAGGGACACAGAGCAATGGAGGGACACTGAGCATCCCCCTGCCATCATCCTCTCCAGCAGCCGTAATAAGCGTATATTGGGGATTTGTATAACGTTTTGGGACCAATACAATACTTTAATAAAAAATTTTCACTGTATGTCTCCTGTAAGCCTCTTCCCTCTTTCCACTAATTTTATACCCAATACAGTTGAAATTGTATAATATTGTCATTAAAACTCACAGTGAATAATTGCAAGCACAAATTTTAAAATAAAAATTATCGTCATTTAAAACCCCCAGCGTTAGGCTGTTACTGCTGATACCACTCAAAGCGTATGTTCACATCATTTTCTTTTTTTTTATAATAATAACTAGAGTGCGCAAATATTAGTAAATCTTTTTTCTTTAATTACAACCCAAAATAGGCTCACCCCTCCCCCCCCAAATAAAACAACCAATTTAAAGGAAATCTGTACCACCTGTCAAAAACAACAATCACGGAATCATTGTATTAAGATTCAGACTCTGTGCTGAGGCTGATCTGCTGGCTCATTTGAGGCATTACTTGTTCATGATTTTCCTCTCAGGTTGTAATGCTTTTCAAAAAGCCTGGCATAGCGAGTCTGTGTATTCTGCATATGATTGAGAAGCATGAGAAATCTAGATGCAGAGACAGTGGCTCACTTTTCCATACAATGGAATGACTTTAGGGCTTTCCATTATACCTCTTTATAGTGTGTTTCTCTCATGAAAGGCCTTTGTCTAATGGTTTGTTATGAGGTTTCTATGACCTTAAATATTTCTCTCATTGAAATGTGTGCTAACCAAGGCCAAATAACAATAGCAATAAGACGGAAACATTAAAATGTACTGCATTAGATTGTTCAGGGTTTTCTGTATCTCTGCTCGCAGTCCTTGAATAAGAATCCTTCAAGTGAATAAAAATCCGCCCTAGCCATATAATGATCACACAGGTACTCAACCAGTCACACATCTTATAATTTAATGAAGGTTCGAATGACTTTTAGAAGAGCTCACCCAAACCATAAGGAGTTAATTTATAACTTTATGATAGCCCTTATGTTTTTTTCCATAGATATTCCTCAGATATTCATTCTTCTTTCTATGCTGGAATTGTTCCTTATTGTATGATTTCTCTATATTTTCTTGTGCTACCCATATTTCTTGTTGCGATCTAGGAGTGATCTTAAAAGGGTATTCCCAACTGAAGAATCTGCACTCCATTCATTCTCTATGGGGCTGGCAAATCTTACCATTTGCTGAATTCAGACTATTTTAGTTATCTCGTAGCGAACCACATGCTATGCCTGCCATTCATTCTGGAAAAAATGATGTCCGTTTTCAGGATCAGTGAGGGTCCTAGGATGGACCTGTTAGATCTCATCCTGTGGATAATGGAAACTGATGGGAATACTCTTATAGGGGACATGTACCTTATGGTGTGGATTTGATGCGGCCTTTATTTAGTTACAATGGTTTACACAATGTCATATCCACGGCAAACAGTACATTTTTCTATGTATTGTTTTTTAGTGGTTGTTTAATACTGAAATCTGTATTTAATTCCACGGGTTGTAAACATTTAGTAGATACAGGTAACTAAATGTGTTAAAATTACAAATTGCCAGTTTTTAATAACCATTTGCTCTTTTTTTTTCTTTTTTTTAATTTGAAGGTATTTGAAGCAGTCATTACTTGGGTAAACCACGACAAAGATGTGCGTCAGGAGCACATGGCACATCTAATGGAACATGTCCGCCTTCCTTTACTTTCAAGAGATTATTTGGTGCAGGTAAAAAAAAAAAAAATAACAACCCATCTTCACTGAATAACTTGTCAGGCTGTTCATATAAAAATGCATATTAAATGAGTGTTTTTACATACACCTTGGTGTGGAATACCACAGGTGATTTTATTGTCCCAGAAAACAGAAATTTACCTTAACACATATAGGCATAGATTAGGGCTAGGTGATATGGCCAAAACAGTTTCTCAATTCTTTATTATTATTTTTTTCAAATAATAAACGATTCTTGATTATTATTTTTGTATGTACTTATCCCTAATCTGCAGTAACCCCCTACATGGAGGGGACTGTTGCATTATATACAGACACTGCACTATCTGAGTATCTATATAGACTGTTTACACTGTAGCAGTGCAGTGCTTGTATACACAACACTAGAGCCAGCACAGTGTACATGAAGGAGACTGCCACAGTATATACAGACTCTACTCTGCCACAGACAGCTGGCCCCGGTGCGATTTATAGCCCTGCTGCACTCAACCATGGCCCCCTCCTTCCCTGGTACCCTTCTCAGGCCTCCGACTTTGCTGTGGCCCCGGTGCACAGCAGTACCTCCTTTATGTCCCGTACATCTTGAGCAGAGGGGGAGGAGCCCCTGGTGTTGAAAGCAATGGCACTGACACTTGAATTAGGAGTCTGTCCTAACTGTCTGAAGTATCTTTGATTGTGAAATCAGATTGTTAATGTTTGTAATTTTTATTTATATATTTATTTTGTCAAGAGAGTAGAAGAGGAGACGCTAGTGAAAAATAGCAGTGCCTGTAAGGATTACCTCATCGAAGCCATGAAGTACCACTTACTTCCCGGAGACCAACGGACATTGATAAAAAGTGCACGGACAAGACAGAGAACGCCAGTCAGTCTTCCCAAGGTAGGATGTATTACTGTTTTTACTACATTTGATGCATGATACACTACAATTAAACCAGTTGTTCCGTCTTCAGATAATGAAAACTATTCAATGTTTCTGACATTTCTTGTACAGTGAGGAGTAAAACAAGTGGAAATTCCAAGCAATGTCTCAATGTAATGTGTTGTGCTCTGCTGCTTTCTGTCAATTCTTTGGGCATGTCGATTCTTTGAGCAATGTTCAGATTGGAATTTCCACCTGTTTTACTCAGTGTGAACCTACCCTTATATGGATTCTTGTAGGAATTACAAATAGAGGAAAAAATTGGGTTTGAGGAGATTCTGTCAGGCTTTAGTCTACCTCATTATTGGTACAGGACTCAATGACAGAGTTGCAGTTTGTAAACAGTGGTCTAACCTTTAGTTAGTTTTTAAGGTGGCTGCTACCAACGAATGGGTTCGACCATTAAAAGAAGTCCTATACACAGATCGGCACCATCTTTTTTCTCTCTCACAGAAAGGAAGTGTTGGTCTCCACTATGGCCGCCACAAGGGAAATTGAATTTAAAAAAAAATGGTCGAGCAAATTTCACACCATCTCTCTTCTCTTCTCTCATATATATATTATACATACACAGATAGGAGAGTTTAGATTGTGAGAATATGTAAAGTGCTGCGGAATCTGTGCATATGATGCACATTAAAGGGAACCAATCACACAAAAATCGGCCATAAAGCTAAGGAAACGTGCTGGTACATCAGCCAGCACACTTCCTAACCACGCGTAGAATGCGGGACACGATTAAACTAACTTTGCGGGCTGAATGTTCATGGGATGGAGGGTACAGGGGGATGGTTAGGAAGCGTGCTGACTGATGTACCAGCACGTTTCCCTAGCTTTATGGCCAATTTTTTGTGTGATTGGTTCCCTTTAAAGGACTTTTCACATAACTACATATAAGCCTGAACTTTTTTGGTCTAACGATAAGCCTAAACCCTTGGCACCATTTCACAGCCCTTTATTTAACCTGTTAATGATTGCAGAACATACACGTAAAGTGACATAGTTTTGGACTTCAAACCATCTGTATAAGGTAGATCTATAAGTTATAGGCCGCTATAGAGTGTCCTACTAACAGAAAAGAAGAAAAAGCAGCCCATTCTGTAACACACTTTTTTTCTTTTCTTCTGTTTTTTTAACTTGAATGAGTGATGTGTATACAGTAGAGGCATTGGCACTGCCTGCTGGCTCCTGGTCCCTGCGGTCATACTGATCACATGATTACTCTAAGGGTCCTTTTACACGTGCAGATTAATCGCTTAAGCGTTCGCTTAAGTGATAGGCATTTAGACAAATTACATAGAGAAGTCGTTAATGGAATCATTAAGATCATATTTGCATAGATATCTGTGAACGCCCAGTGTTTACATTGGAAGATTTGCGAACGATTAATAATTAATAATGCAATCAACAACAACATACATATGAATTTTCATTCACCATTTGATTGTTGGCGCGTTTACACTAAAAGATTATCATCCCTTAAATCTGTATAGTCTGGAGGAAAGAAGAGAAATGGGGGGGACATGATCAAAACCTTTAAATATGTTTAAGGACTAAATATGGTTTAGAAGGGAAGTGGAGGAAAGGACATAGCAAGAGGGAAGTTGGGGGAAAGATCAGAAGCAACGTGAGCAAATATTACCTACTAAATATTGCTTAGATGTGATTGGTAAATCTACAATAACTGACGTTAAACCTGCCTGGGATAAACCTAAATCTATGCAATGATAATAAGAAGGGAAATACTAAAAGTGCAGACTGGATGGGCCAAGTGGTCTTTTTTCTGCCAACAATCTTCTATTTTTCTAAATTTAATTGTTTTACGATTCTTTGCACGATAATCGGCCCGTGTCAAAGGCTCTTAATGCAACTGACAGGAGGGAGCTGCTGAATTTTTAAAGTGAATCTGTAGCCTCCCTAACTCCCTTTGGTACCAAACTCTTACAAGGATAATCGAACAAATAAGAGGGAACTGGTCTAGAAACATAAGGTATAGTGAAATACTAGAATGTAAAATTGTGGGTAAAAAAATAGCCTGTGAGCATCAACCAGTGGCCCTGAGATGTATCTGAGAAAAGCGGGCTTTTTGGCAACGTCTTCTATAAACCTATAAGTAACGTTTTTACAGAGAGTTGCAGCACTGGTAATGAAAGTAATCGTCCCCTGTCGAGCAAAAAAGTGTGTTTTTTTTTTTGGGGGGGGGGGGGGGGGGGGGGGGGTTTAAGCTGTGCTCAAAAAGAAATACCAGTGCAAGTTGATAAGCTAATAAGTGATTGCTTTCATAGAAATATGTACTGGTTGTAATCTTACGTCATCAATTCACTGTGGGACTTGCAACACACAATTGTTTACTGATAAAACTAAAGGGAGTTTAGACTGAAAAAGACAGGAAACACTCCTAGGACCACCTCTTTACGAAAGAAAAAATTTAAGAAAACTGTTCGTCTGAATTCACCTGGTGCCTGGTGGGAAACTCAGTTTTTCAGATACATAAGTATTGATCGCCAAACCTGTCTGTGCTCCTGTAGGAACTCAGTCTATTGGACCCACATTGACGGAATTTCTACAGGGACCAATGAAGGGGTCTCCATGCGTAACAAAAAAAGGACAGCTATGCAGTTAGTGCAATAAATGTTCCTAAGCTTTGCTTACTGTGTTATTCATTGTGCTGTAATACTATGAAGTTTATTATGTTGTATTTTTTCCTATGGAAATTCTATTAAGGGTCACTTACTTACCAAGTTTATTGCATCACAAACACAGTCCAAAACACTCTGTGCTGCTGTGGCTGATGCCACTTTTTTTTTTTTTTTTTAAGAGACCAAATGTTGTAATAATGCTTTACTAAAATATTCAGCAGAATTTATGTATAATTGTCTTTATATGTGTACTGACTCTTTTCAAATCATTTTAATGGTGACATTTTATTTTCTGCCTTTAATTTGTGGATATTAATACAGATAATTGTAGTATTGTTCCAGTTTAATATACAGAGCTTTGTTGTATTACATTGTAAACACATGAGGAGAAACCATGTGCATAAAATATGACACCACTCAAATACTTAACAAAGGAAGTACATAAGGGTCAAAACAAGACACGAAGAAGATCACTGCAATTGAATCCTGAAAAAGACGTCAACTCATAGGATTCTCTGTAGAGGATATCTCTATTTTCAGAAAACCTCATTTATAAAAAGGACGGTAGATTGTATCTCCAGAGCACAATAACCTACATCATGCCGAAATGGGGAAGAGCAAGACATTGGCTGCATTGCCTTGAATTAATCGGAGTATGCTACTTATTTGCCTTTTAATGTGCTTTGTTTATGTTCCTACAAAGAAAGTGTAAAATGCATAATGGAAACAAGTTGTCGTGTGTGTTTTGTCCGCTTCTTGCTTTTATTAATTATGGACTGGTCAATGTTCCTGTATACTGTTGAACTGTATATTTATGTCTTATGTTGAATACAGCAGTTATCAAGCATTATATATTATGTAATACCTGAGACAATGTGACAAATCATTTCACCTAGTCTATTTTGAACTGTTCAATATAAGGTCACCACAATATATAAAAAGGTGCCTGAAAAATCAACCTCTAACAGTAATGAAGCTGCTTTTTAGGAAGATCAGTGAAGCTGTGGAATTGTCTCCATGAGGAACTGAATAGTATAAGCATCTGATGGCTGAATGGTGACCTATGCATCTGATGGCTCTAGGGTTCAGAACACAAGGCTTAGGGGGCTTTACCTTCCTCTGCCGCCATTTCTGGTTAATGGATTTTTATTTTGGTCCAATCATACAATAAAACTTCAACAATGCCCTCTAAACATTGGGGAGGTTCTAGTGGCTGGACACTGACGACATGTTCTTTCAATGCTTGTGGTGAAAAAAATTACCATAAATGCTTTTAATATACATCTGTTTTGAATATACAGCCTTGTTTTATACAAAAAGTACACTCTTAGGGTCGCTTCACATGTACCGGATCTGCAGCGTGAAATCCGCAGCCCCCTGGCCTGGCTGATGGGGGAGCAGGGGAGCCGGGAGCCTCACACACAGCCGTGGCGCCAAGCAGGTAATGTATGTTCTAGGCAGCAGGATGCAGGGGGTTAAAGGGGCTGGGTCATACGCTGGCAATGGAATAAAAATTCCGCTGTGGGTATGTGACCCATTCACTTCACACTACCAGGATCCACATCTACAGGATTTCGCTGCAAACTGTGTGAAATCCACTGCGGATCCGGTGTGTGTGAAGCTACCCTTAGAGACACTAAGTTAATAGAGGGGCATTCCCTAATAGGACTATCATTCATTCCCCATTATAGAGGATCTGGTCCTGTCCTGCATTGCACAGATAGCCCATTAAGGTGGGAATTGTGTAACGCCTCATGGCACGCCATCAAAATTTGCTGCAGGACACCCCACAGGTTATAGCTGATTGTTGGGGTTTTCAGCAGAGGTGTTTGACCTTCTATTATCTTTAGGAAACATTTCTTACTAAAAATGATAGTTCAAAAAAACTCCTTTAACAGTGTAAAAAAAATATCTGATATCTAATTCTCTGTTAAAGCTATATAAGTGAAGTGGTTTGAACCAGAGCCTTCAACTCTATCCAGATCTCCCATACAATTTCTGGCTTATTCTACACAGTATAGACTAGAGTTTATTATTATATTGAAAATAAGGCTATGTTTTTACCTTTCATTTTATGGTGTGAATATAGCTTCATGCTTATTAGTATTTGTGACATTTACAAAAACGTGATATTTTGTGTTTTCACTTGACAATGTTATTTTGTAAAAAAAAAAAAAAACCACAAATCATTATTATTTTATGTCAGTTTCCAACGGAAAGTTGTGATAGCGAATCTGACTCAAGCAGTGAGGATAACCCAATTGAGCGGAGCTTTGTTGTGGTAAGGAAAGAAATTCAAAGTTGTTTTCATCTTGGCATATAAGATGGAATACCAAGATGTTTATATTAATGTATACCACAAGATTACACATATAATATAATATACTGCTATATGTATAGTTCACAAGCCTATATGCCTCACCATTAACGCTTATTCCCCATACTACCCCCCCCCCCCCCCCCCCCCCACACACACACACACACACAGCAACATGGGTGAGTTTCCCACTGGAATGGAGCTGCAGTCTTGAGTGCACACTGCTGCTCCATTCATTGTTTATGGGACTACTTTATATGGCCACGTACTGTACTTTGCTATCATTGACAGATCCATAGATGGTGAATTTAGTGGCAAATGCAAACATGCTTAAAAGGGTTATCCATAATTTGGAAAAAATAAACACAGCTACTTTCTTGCACCATCTCTGTCCTCAGGTTGTGTGTGGTATTATTACATTTCACCTCCAGTCACTTCAGTGGAACTAAGCTGTGAAACCACACCCAAACTGAGGACACAATTGGTGCTGTTTCTGTAAGAAAGAAGCCATGTTTTTATAGGCATGGGTAACCCCTTCTGATATGAGACTCAATACCTGTATCTCGAGATTGTGGAGATACTTAACTCAAAAATAAAAATGTGAGGCACCCTCAATCGTGGAAATGTCCCCTTATTTCTTATCCCACAGAAGATGAAGTGGTCCTTCAGGGAATTCTGCCCTCCCTGCAGCATACAGCTTCTTTGCTGATTATTGACAAAACCATGGGACATGTGAAAAGCCCGTAAGCAGCATTTCCTCTAGAATTATTTAATTTTCTTTGAAATAACAAATAAAGGGTTATTTACACAATGGTGATGATGGCACTGATGATTTCTTATCTACTTATGAACTGTAAGTGGACCCGGTCTACACCAGCAATAGAGATGAGCGTAAGTCGAGCACACATAGGATGTATCCATGTTTTCCCAGACTCCATAGGGCTGCATTCAACTTCTTCAGCTGTGCTCATCTCTGACGAGCAGAGCTCCACTGTAAGCCCTCTGTGCCACTGCTACTAGCTATAAGTGTACATTCAGGGTGATCCGTTAGAGAGTAGTGCTGGTGTGACCATTCTCTTTTGTTGTATACAGCATTCATGGCTATGTTTCTGACTATGCAACATATGTACAAACCAATTAGACGAAGTCACAACTCTCATTATGAAGTCACTGAATGTCACCAAAGAATTTACATAAATAAGGTTACCATCCACATACCAGGCAGAAGTGCCAAATGAGTATACATTATAAACCTTGCCAGCTAAAAGTCTCCATACCCAACAGTGCCAATAGAATCAAGTGGTATATACCATGTTGTGGTTTAGAGCAGTTGAGGGATAGTTCTCTGGTGGCCTATGGTGGTGAAGTGGATGTTGTCACAATCATTTTGGTTGCCTTTAAATATAGCTATGTGGCATGCCTTTAAGAAAAAAACAGGACAGTCTTTCAAGGGATAATGCACTATGAAGTTAAATGTTTCAATATATCCTTATGGAGGTTCGCTCTCAACTAACTTAAAATCACATCTTTTACAAGCAGCTCTTAAGTTTGGATAAAGTTGACACAAGAAAGAGGGGACTTAGCTATCATAAATGAATCTGACATTATGAAGCAATACATTACAGTTATTAGTGTGCAGGTGATATGTGCCACAATCCCTTCCAGTCCTACTGCTAAAAAGATGAGTTGTGCTGAATTGTAACTATATCAACACATTTAAATTATTTTTTTCTGCCACTGTAATAAAGGTGCACATGGTAGACTGACAGTATACGTAGGGCCACTTGTGCTCTGGATAAAACTGTATATTGCCCACCGAGTCTCATTCATGGGATCTAGTGGGATCATTGGAACTGTGGACAGCCATCAAGTATCAGATAGTCACTAGGGTATCCACAGGTAAAATCCAAAGTGGAATCACAATGCAAGAGACCATTGGTCTGATGCAAAATGCTATATGGTGTGCAGTGTACAGGAACAAAATTAATGCATGAAGACGATGACCCCCGGATCAGACATGTCACATGTTGATTTGTGGCAACATTGCATCTTTGCACCCTACAAGTGCTTTGCAACACAAGCTGCATATGAAGGCAGACATCAGATTTTCAGAATCTGAAAATCAGGCAATGTTTATATCCATTTTAGCTAACAGAATTCTGTATACCTTTTTAAATGTTGTTTTCAGTAAGTCAGAGTATAATTTTATCATCTTTCTTTTGTATATTTTTCTTTTTGGAGAGAGTTGACTGTAAAAACCTAAATGCAAATGTTTTTGCTGCTCATTGCAAGTAAGACAGATTGCATACAGAATTCCTTGAAATCTCTACTTACCTTTACAAAACGGCTTTTATGACTAGAGATGGCGGCGTCCCTCACAGGCCCACGATTGCTCACCGCTGCAGCCATCAGATGCAGGAGACTCTCAGGAGGAGCAGGGGAGACAGATCAGCTCTCTGGGAAAGACCCCTCAAGTACCACTGTCAGCTGGAGCCTGAGAAAGCCACCGCACTTCCTTGCCAGGATTGGCTCGCTTACAGGAAACAGAGGTCTTCGGGGAGAATCCCTGGTAAGCCTGCGGTGCCATGAGGGAAGATACAGGGCCAGGTCTTGAGTGATTAGGTGCACTGTATTAGCAGGGTACAGAAGGATAAGCAACAGGATCACTGGAACTCCGAGCAGGTGCGTCCATTCAGGTGAACATCCAGACCACGCCCCTGTAGTATCTGTTTTCCAGGCATCCGTATTGCTGCATTCATCTTTTTTATCCCCTGGGAGTCAAATACAAGAGCGTTCTGCATTTAGCGAAACAGAGCTTGCAGTACTTTTGCTCATCTCTAATGATGACGATCATTTAAGAGAATAACTGAGATAAAACAGAATTCAATGCCAGCAAGCTTCTGTCGTTATGTGGCCGTTATTTGCCCTTATTTTTTTACATTATGGGAACATGGCCTGTATTTGTTTTTGTTTTTTAAACACAATTCTTACATTTAGTAGGCAAAGATGCTACATAGCCCAAAGTATGCTGTCCTGATTCACTTGATTTTGTTCAGAGCAGACACTATAATTCTAGCATATGGCCATTTAGTCACACAAGTGGTAGCGGTAGAATGGCTTATAGTGAAAAGCATCGTTCTAGATTGAGTTATTTTGCCAATTAAAGGGACTGTTACAGAATTTCTGAAACATCTGCAGTTTGTGAACAGTAAATGCTTTTATTAAAGACACATACGTCTGATACCACTTTAATGTTGTAGATGAGATTGTTATTTCAGTGATCTACAACTATTTTTTTTTTCTGCAGATTCCGTCACAAAGCAGCTTATAGATCTTTTGAATCGTGTGCTCATGGATTTCTTATACTCAAATGCAGAATTCCAATACCTGTATGTGTGGTCAGCCTAGTTAGGAGCACTTTCCCAGATTCACCAAGACTGCGCTCTACCCTTCTTCAGACTGTTCAGATGAAGAAATGGCATATTATGTATAGCCTGACCTTGTATCTTTACAGTTTTTACTATCTGAAAATGTACATATTAGTTTTGTTTGGAGCTGTTGATTTTAACTACAAGATATTTGTAAACAATTTGTAATCCTTTTTTTTCTGCTTCAGTTATTTAATAAACTTGTTTCCTACATGCCATTTTCACAATAAAATCCGGAAAAAAATTAATGATGTTGTGTCCCCCCCCCCCCCTCCTCAGTCTGTTAACATTCTAGTGTGCTTATTAAAGCGACTCTGTACCCACAATCTGTCCCCCCCCCCCCCCCCAAACCACTTGTACCTTCGGATAGCTGCTTTTAATCCAAGATCTGTCCTGGGGTCCGTTCGGCAGGGAATGCAGTTATTGTCATAAAAACAACTTTTAATCCTGCAGCACTGTGTCTAACGGCCGGGGCTTACATTTGTATATGCATTAGGCTGGCACCACCTCTCCGTCCTTCCTTCCCACCCCTCCTCATCATTAGGAATGCTCCAGGAACATTTACTGCTGTTTGAGCCTTGCACAGGTGTATTAACGATCCAGCCTATGTTCATTATACACACAGGTTGGGAATAGGAAGCCTGGAGCATTCCTAATGATGAGGAGGGTGGAAAGGAAGGACAGAGAAGGTGTGCCAGCCTAATGCATATACAAATGTAAGCCCCGGCTGTTAGACACAGTGCTGCAGGATTAAAAGTTGTTTTTAGACAATAACTGCATCCCCTGCCAAACGGACCCCAGGACAGATCTTGGATTAAAAGCAGCTATCCGAAGGTACAAGCGGTTTGGGGGGGGTCAGAGTGTTTGCGCCTTATTTCCCTTATTTTGACCCAGGTCAGCAAAAGTCATACATTTCTGGAGACTCTTATATCTGAGTAGTCAAATATTTTGTAGTCTCAACAAAGGTTACCCGAAAGTATAGTAGAAATGGTTCAAATAATATGGTATAATTTACAAAAATATCTGCATTAATAATTTTCCATTTTAAAATGTCAACATTGTCATTTTGCTAACTTTTTACTTGGTCATCAAAGCGATTTCTGCAAAGTAGGCAAATTGAGAAAATGCTCTTCAGAAGGACATGCTGTGTAATGGGCAATTTACTATTGTGTTTTCTTTGCACAATGTGACAAAACAGTGGTCTTGACATCACATGCTTGAATTAAATAATCTTTTGTTTTATGGAACTGTAAAGTATATGTACATTTATAAGCCTTACAATTGTCAAAAAAAGCTTGTTAAAGGTGTACTCCGGCAAAAATCTCTTTTAAATGAACTGGTTTCAGAAAGTTTTTTATTTAAATTTTTAATTTACTTCTATTTAAAATATCTATATTCATTTTTCCCATACTTATCCAGAGCAGTAGCAAATCCCCATAGCAAACCTCTCCTGCTCTTGTCAGCAGAGAGCTCTGTGGAAGACTGAAAAGAAAACCACATTTCATGCAGGACACACAACAGCTGATAAGTACTGAAAGCCTTGAGAGTCTTAAATAAAAGTAAATTTAAAATCTATATACCTTTCTGAAACCAGTTGATTTGAAAGAAAAAGATTTTTGCTGGTGTTTCCCTGTTGCGAATTTGCACTATAACGATCAAATTCGAACGATAATCGTATGTGTAAACGCAGCGAGCGATCGAACGACGAGCGAAAAATCGTTTATTTTGATCTTTTAACAGGTTCTTAAATCGTCGTTCGCAAAAAATCGCCAATCGTTCCGTGTAAACAGTCGTCGTGCGATAGTCCGGCCGCCCCCTGCTCGCAGCCCGGCCCCCCGCTAATCCCCAGCCCCCTGCGCCGGCTTGATCGCCACCCCCGCCGCTCCGATCGCCTCCCCCCCCCACCGCCGCTCCGATCGCCCCCGCCGGCCCGGCCGCGAGCATACATTACCTGCTCCGCGTAGCAGGTCTTCGACATCCCCGACTCCGCTCTTCAGTGCACTGATTAGCTGAAGAGGGGAGCCGGGAATTTCAAACGGCTCCTCTTCAGCCAATCAGTGCTGAAAAGGAGCCGTTTGAAATTCCCGGCTCCCCTCTTCAGCCAATCAGTGCACTGAAGAGCGGAGTCGGGGATGTCGAAGACCTGCTACGCGGAGCAGGTAACGTATTCTCGCGGACAGGCCGACGGGGGCGGTCGGGGGGGGGGGGTGTGGCGATTGGAGCAGCGGGGGGGCGATCGGAGCGGTACTATGATGTTGTGAGAGTAACAGGTATTACATGATTATACACATATTAGAGTAAAAGGTCCAAATGGAATGCAAGCTCAAATCAACTAGCAGCAAACATCTGTCTCAGAGGAGCAGCATGATAATTATATTATAATATCATCCTATTGCACAATCCCAAGGTTAGCACCAAGATAGCAACAACATAAAAAAGTTTGTATATTTTGTAAATCACATTGCACAATGCTCATTACATACTGTAGAAATGTAAACCACTGTGTTTAGACACTATGGGGGAGATTTATCAAACATGGTGTAAAGTGAAACTGGCTCAGTTGCCCCTAGCAACCAATCAGATTCCACTTTCCATTCCTCACAGACTGTTTAGAAAGTGAAAGGTGGAATCTGGTTGCTAGGGGCAACTGGGCCTGTTTCACTTTACACCATGTTTGATAAACCTTCCCCAATAACGCTGTATCTGTGCCCCAGAGCGTCCATATAATGATACCAGTTGCACAATGCCCCTGAGAGTTTAGTGCCTTCACTTCCTGGGAAAGAATCATGCGCAAGCACAGTTGTCTCCCTGCTTGTAGACTTAGACCTGACAGTAAAAACTCTTGACCTGTCACTAGGATAGGATATGTTTAGTTTTTTTTTGTGACATCCCCACAAGTCTCCCTAAGGAGTCATTCTTTAGCATTGCAGGAAAGCTGAGTCGCATATCCAGCCGAATCCCCACCCTATGCCGAACCAATCTGTTTCTGTCTTATAGATCAGTCCGCAGGTGGATGTCTGTTCATTAAATTAGAACTTTAGCAGAGAGACATGTATTACACTGCCAGATCCTCAATAACGTAGGTCTTGCTGACCTAAATATACTTGTTACAGTACAAATCTTGGTGTTTCCGCAGCTCAAGTGTCTGGAAGTACTTCTGCTATAGAAATGAGATGTATGCACAGATTTGTTGCCGCATGAAACATTGGCACATAAGGTTGGCCTATTTAAGCTGGCCATAGACATAACAATTTTATGTTTGTTTCTTTTAAAACAGCACCACAACTGTCTTCAGGTTTTGTGTGCTATTACAACTCTGCTCTATTTCACACACAACCTGTGGACAAGAAAAGCAGTCTTTGTAATCCTGGAGGACTATTGTAAAGTGCATATCCCCAACAATATTTGCCACTATGTAATACCTTGTGTTACCTTGTACTTTGTAAGTTTTGGCCATTCAAATGCCAGTAATATGTGGATGTGGCGGATTATAATGTGGGCGGTTTGGGCGGCCACCCGGGCCCCGAGGCTCCAGGGGGGCCCATTCCACGCCACCCACATTATAATCCACCACTGACTCTCTTGTACTGTCCCCCGGCACGAGGAGCTCTCTGATGCGCGCGCTGCCGGGATAGGACGGGACACCCCCGGCAGCCGCGCATCAGCCGGGAGGCGAGAGGCTCGACGGGGGAATGGACAGCAGGTGAGTTGTTTTGTTTTTGTTTTTTTGTGTTATCTGCTGACTGCAGTGCACAGAGGGGGAAGAGGGTGACCATCTATAAGGGGGGGAAGAGGGGGGACCATCTATAAGGGGGGGGGGGAAGAGGGGGACCATCTATAAGGGGGAAAGAGGGGGACCATCTCCTATAGGATTAGCACCCTCCTCTCCTGACATCCTCTGTGCTGCTGGGACCTCTCCTATAGGATTAGCACTCTCCTCTCCTGACATCCCCTCTCCTGACATCCTCTGTGCTGCTGGGACCTCCCCTATAAGATCAGCACCCTACTTTCCTGACATCCTCTGTGCTGCTGGGACCCTGCGACTTCCCCTATAAGGTCAGCACCCTCCTCTCCTGACATCCTCTGTGCAGCAAGGGGCCAAACATTATGTTTATTGAATCCAGCAGGGAGGGGAGGCAGGCAGTGTTTATTGGGGACAGCATGGGGGGGGGGGGGGGAGGAAGGGGCCAGATTGGGTGGACAGCCCAGGGCCCAGGGTACATTTAATCCGCTACTGGTGGCAGGCTTTACTTATCACATTAACTTTGCTGTTCTTTTTAGAGAAAGAGAACAGTATTGTTGTATGCATAATATAAAACAGAACTGGAGCAATTTATCTCTCATCCCACCAAAATAATGGCAGAGATGAGCAGAACACCTACATGGAGTCACAGTATAAATGTGGGAACTCTAGGGTAGGAAGGGGATGAGTAACAATAGTGTGGGAGAACAGATCATGTCACATTGAAGTGCGGGGAGTTTGTTCCTAGTATATAATTATGTGCCTACATGTCAGGACTACAAAAGGATATTGTGTATTGTGCGAAGGAATATGTGATACCTGAGTGTTGTGTGGGAAACAAGTTTCCTATGCATGTGAAGCCACATAAAATATATCAAATGTATTTTGTCAGAAATAAAGTCCTGTAGACTCCATAATAAGCATATACGCCCCCTTAATATTGGATTTTATGGTTTTAGTTTATCGTAGCCTCTGTATCTGTAATAAGGTGAACAGATCAAGGCTGTAGTCTGAACTGTGGAATATGTAGATCTTTGCAATGGCCTTAATACTCTGGTCATCACAAGGCTTGGGCTGTACAGCAACATGCATGACCATAATATTTTTGTGACTTGTTTAACTTTCTGTCAACTTTATTACAATTGTGATTTGGCTGTTATGAAAATAGCCAAATTGCAGACAAGTTGCAAGTAAGTTACAGTTGCCTTCTACTTGCATTGAGGTCAGTGGTGGCATGTGCAACTAAAAATACATTAACAATGTTTATCACTGACATTATGTGCAACTCTCTGTGATCTATGTGTAGCGTGACTAAATCAGTGCAGACCTTGTCTAATTCATGAGTCTCCACAGGAGGGCACTGATGTCATACTAATGTAGTAAAATTCGCCAAATAGTGAGGAATCTTCTTGAATCTCATCTGTAGATAAGTGCAGATGAACTTTTGTATGTAGTGGTGCTTAAAAATTGTTACCAATCAAAATATTGTATGTTAATGGATATAAAGTAGCACTTGTGAAAGCATGTAAGCAAGCATTGGTTGGCTGTATGTAGTTATGCTGGCATGTTAGCAAGAAAATGGGAGTTTCTAACTGAATTCTATTCTTCCTCCGCAGTTAATGGTTGTGGTTGGAGGCCAGGCTCCCAAGGCAATCCGCAGTGTGGAGTGCTATGATTTCAAAGAGGAACAGTGGCACCAAGTGGCTGAACTGCCGTCAAGGAGATGTAGATCAGGTTTGTTCACCTTAATGCTGCTTTCCCCCTCCAATGAACCTAGACATCGCTTAAAGGGTACCATGAAGCTGATTGGGTTACCTACATGGTCTCTAGACTCAATAGCATGATAGGATTAACTAATGACACTGGATTTTAATGACACAAGCGGATTTTCAGAGGATGTCACAAGTCCTCTTTAATTACTGATATTTAAAAATTTCAAGTCTTTAAAGGAACCATTCACGCTAAAAAACGGCCATAAAGCTAAGGAAACGTGCTTGTACATCACCCAGCACGCTTCCCAAACATACCCCTGTACCATGCATACCAGGTACATATAAACTGCAAAGTTAGTTTAATTATCTCCTGCACTGTATGTAAATTACCTGCTAAGTAGTCATGGTGGGTGGGTGGCTTGTTCAAGTAGTCATGGTGGGCGAGTGGCTTGTTCAAGTAGTCACGGTTCTGGGCTGGCTCCGGCGCTGTTATCACGCCCCTTCGGTTGTGTTGAAAAGAACTGCATGCTGACGTCACCTGGAGGGGGGGGGGGCTGTACTACGCATGCGCAGCATATTAAAGCCGTCGGCGCGGCAGACATGCAATGCCGTCTCCCACGGGTGACGTCAGCATGCAGTTCTTCTCAACACATAATTAAACTGACTTTGCGGTTTATATGTACATGGTACGCAGGGTACAGGGGTAAGTTTGGGAAGCATGCTGGGTGATGTATCAGCACATTTCCTTAGCTTTATGGCCGTTTTTAGCGTGATTGGTTCCCTTTAGGTACTTATCAGCTGCTGTATATCCTGCAGGAAGTGGTGTATTCTTTCAGTTCTCTCTGCTGCCACCTCTGTCCATGTCAGGAACTGTCCAGACAGTAGCAAATTGTCATAGAAATCCTTTCCTGCTGTGGGCATTCCCTGTCTTCCCTGCAGCAGAGAGCATGGTGTCAGACTGGAGAGAATACTACACTTCCTGCAGGACATGATCTGATATGTACTGAAAGGCTTGAGATTTTTAAATAGCTGTAATTTAGAAACCTGTATAACCTTCTGATACCAGTTGATTTGAAAACAATTTTTTTCACTGGAGTACTATTTTAATCCCAATAATTAAACAATTTGTCTTTCACACACACCGTATCGCAGTGAATTTTCTGTTGCAGATATACACAGCAGATTTGGTATAAATAACTGAACACAGCATCAAATCTGCACCATCAAATCTGCTGAGGATCATCTGCTGCGCATCGTTCGTGTGTATTAGCACCCACAAAGTACATTTGGTTCTGCAAATAGAAAAGCTAGAAAAAAAAGTTATGGCTCTTAGAAGGAAAAAGAGGAAAAAATGCAGATTCAATAATTCCTGGGCCCTTGGGGGTTAAACATTCTTTCTAGGTGTGTTATGCTGCACTTCTGTTTTTTTAACAAAGAAACTTAAAGCTGCTTTTAATCCAAAATCTGTCCTGGGGTCCGTTCGGCAGGTGATACAGTTTTTGTCCTAAAAAACAACTTTTAAACCTGCAGCCCATGCCAAACGGGCGTGGCTTAGTATATCTGTGCCCTAACTTTGCACCACCCCTCCGTCCCTCCTTCCCACCCCCTTCATCATTAGGAATGCCACTGGGACATTTTCTTCTTGCTGAACATTGCACAGGTGCCTTAATGATCCAGCCCATGTGCCAGGCTAACACAGGTGAGGAATAGGAGACAATCTGCCTGGAGCATTCCTAATGATGAGGAGGGCGGGGAGGAGGGACAGAGAGGTTGTGCCAGCCTAATGAAAAGTTGTTTTTTAGGACAATAACTGGATCCCCTGCCAAACGGACCCCAGGACAGATTTTGGATTAAAAGCAGCTATCTTGAAGGTACAAGTGGTTTTGAGGGTCACATTGTGGGTAAAGATTTGCTTTGAGACAAAAAGCCTATACAATATGAAGATTTGCACCTCTTTCTGTGGTTTAGACCCATTAAGGGCACAAAAAGGTGCAAAACAACCAAGCCTGTATATTAAAAATATGCATGATATACCATTTGCTTAATACGTTGCAAGAGTTATACAAGTTGAAGATGCAATAGAAAATAAAAAGCAGTATTGATTTTTTTTTTTTTTATATAGGTGTGGTGTATATGAATGGACATGTGTTTGCTGTTGGTGGATTTAATGGATCTCTCAGAGTTCGCACAGTGGATTCCTATGACCCAGTGAAGGACCAATGGATAAGTGTGGCAAACATGCAAGACAGGAGAAGTACTCTAGGGGCTGCAGTCCTCAATGGACTTCTGTATGCTGTTGGAGGATTTGATGGCAGTACAGGTATGAATTTACGGGGCATGTTACCTTATTAGCAGTGCAGTCATAACTTTTTAAAATGTTTAACCTATTTTTTGCTTCTCTATATGTTATCAGCAATGTTCATAACTGTTATGTAATTGTGTTTCCTTTATTATAAAAAAAATATGCTCCAAGCATACAAAATCTTAGTACATGTGATATAGTGGGGCAGATTTACTAATATAATCTAATACTTAAAACTAGACAAATTTGGTTAAATTTAATGATAACCATTAGATTAACATTAAACCAAAATTTTACTCTAATTCTGACATACACAGGCCCTCTTTTCCACATTACGACTTCTAAGTCATTATCCCATTATCCACAAAATGGCAACAAAATTTGCAATAGTAAATGTTTTTGAGGATATTTGTATAAATCAGTAGACAAGGTCATGGCAGCCAAAGTGTACATGTACAAAACAAGATTTATTTATTTTAAGTAATAAAGCACCTTTATATGTTAAAAACAAAAATATAAAAAAAAAAGTACAGTGGTGCCTTGGATTACAAGCATAATTCGTTCCGGGAATGTGTTTGTAATCCAAATCCACTCTTAAACCAAAGCAAATTTTCCTAAAAGAAATCACTGATATGCAGACAGTTGGTTCCACACCCCAAAAATAATGATTTATTATTATGAATAACATGTAAAACAAACATTTAGAAACAGCTGGATGTGTCCTATTAAAAGTTACTGTACAGTGTAGCAAGCAGCATGTGGTGTATAATGTATAGTAACTGCATAAACCTGAAAACAGCTGCAGTTTGTAGATACAGGATGGAACTGCAGATCCCCAAAATGCAGTAGTGTAGTACAACAGGCTAGAATAGAGAAGCAGGGCTGCTGTCAGAGGTCTTTGTGGTCACATGACAGCAATGGGTAAGGGGAATGTGTCCAGCATGGACCAATCAGGAAAGGAGAATCACAGAGCTGTGCAGGTGGACAGTGACAGAAACTTTATATACCGCAGTGTGTATAGCTGAGTGTAAGTGCAGGCACATTATAGCAGCAGTGTGTATAGGTGAGTGTGAGTGCAGGCACATTATAGCAGCAGTGCGTATAGCTGAGTGTGAGTGCAGGCACATTATAGCAGCAGTGTGTATAGCTTTATAGAGTGTAAGGGCTTATTCACACGATCCGTGAGGCGATCCAGGGGAGAATCGTGGCACGGATCCTCTAGCCGGAGCACATAGGGTATAAAGTGAGAAAAAATAATGATTTGGCCATTATCACTTCCTGGCCTCAATCCTGTTGAGGACATGTTGAGCATCCTTTAGAGAAAGACAAATGAGAGTGGCCATCAATGTACTTCAAAACACCAGCAACACTGGCATCCTCAAAGGAAATACAAGTTCAATGGATAAAAAAGTCCTTAAAGTCCTCTGAAAGAAGAGCTCGTATTATCAGCAACTTGTAACTTGATCTGTAAATATAACATTTTTTTATTTATTTAAAGGTTGATGGGCAACCTTTTGAGCTTGGTGTTTCAACATTCGGCAAAAAAAACAAGTATAATTTTGGATGGTGTGTAACTTCAGGGAAAAAACACTATAATTTTGTGATCCCCACATAAACACTTCCCCACCTGACCCCCATTCCCACACACACCTCCACCTGCTGCCCCTCCCCCCCCCACACACACACAACCCCACATGACCCCCATCCCCACCTTACCCATCCCTAGACCCCTCACACACACACACACACTACCCTCGTAACCCCCATCCCTCACAGCACACACTGTGGATTAGAACACCGTGGGCTGTCAATGGTCGTGTGCCAGGTGACATCTGGGTGGTACGTGGGGCGGGGAATACGTGGTGGGGTCAGGCAAGGGTACGGCCTATCTACTGTTATATCGGCGCTGCTGGGGCTGTGCTGGAGCTGGCATGTGGCCGTGTGTCAGTGAACATGGCTACGCGTGTCAGCACCGTCATAGGTTCGCCATCAGGGATTTAGGGAAAACAAGCAAAAATGCCATAATAGTTTGAAACATAGTGTAATATTGTAATCACTTATATATACCGTGTCCCAACTGTGGTAAAAAAAAAATGCATTTCGGACCACTTGGTCCTTAATCATGGTTCTGCATGATGCTTGTACAGTATGTGGATCACCATTCTAGTGATAAAATTTAAGCTAATACATAATGTGGCACGTGCAGATTATATAATATCATGATATTTCGGTAGCATTTACTACTCTGATTTACTTAGTGTAAGCTCATGAAGGGGATATGACTCTAATATGTGTTTGTAGGTCTGGCGACTGTTGAAGCTTATAATGTGAAGGCAAATGAATGGTTTCATGTAGCACCAATGAACACTAGAAGAAGTAGTGTTGGAGTTGGTGTTGTCGGAGGTGAGTTCTGTAAATTCTGGTTAGTACTTTCAGAAACAACATATTGAGATTTCACTAATGCTTTAATGTTATGCATTTCTGTACTTTCCAGGTATGCTATATGCTGTTGGAGGTTATGATGGGGCATCACGACAGTGTCTTAGCACAGTTGAATGTTATAACCCTAGTACAAATGAATGGAGTTACATATCCGAAATGGGCACACGAAGGAGTGGAGCAGGTATGAAAAGTAGATGTAGAAGGAGTTTATACTTACAGAAAATGTATCTGCACATGTTTAAAGTGGCACTGTCAGCCCCTTTTTGCATTATGACTTCGCTACACAGGTGTAAAGCAGTTTTCGTACCTTATTTTATATCATAGTGCTTGTTCCAGTAAAAAGTGATCTTTTATCATCTATGGATTGTGCTTCCTGGGGGGGGGCTCAACGGTCCTCAATGGCCATTGGAACAGGCCAACCTAAAGGTCCAGGCCCCACCCCTCTAAGTCAGGCCATACTAATGGCCGCTGAGGGGGCAAGGCCTATGCAATGATGTCACAGGCGCGATGTGCGCAGGGAGAAGTGCCGCTTCAGCAATGAAGCCTTGCCCAGGTAGCCACAGATGATAAAAGATCACTTTTTACTGGAACGAGCACCATGACGTATGATATAAAATAAAATAAAACTGCAAAATTTACTCTTAACACCTGTGTAAAGAAGTCACAATGTATCTGGTACGTCATTACGCTGCTAGGAGGGGTTCAGAAGGGCCCTGCTCTGAACCACCACGCTGACAGCTGCATTTAGATGCTTTCAAAAGCCGATTACTGGTGTCTAGTGAACAGATCGTCCCCCCATCGCGGCCGGGCTTCATTGATGCTGATCCCGGGTTGGCAATCCATGTTGCCTGTCGCTTGAAGAACATACCTTAGGGTGAATGACATAAACACCAGACCCCCCCCCCCCCCCCAAAAAAAAAAAGATAAAAAATAAATAAATAAAAGTTATACAAATTATCACTATACACTTATTATGGGAAATGCTTGAAAAGTGTTTTTTTCCCTGTACTTACTACTACATCAAGGCTTCACTTCCTGGATAAAATGGTGATGTCACAACCCAACTCCCAGAGCTGTGCGGGCTGTGGCTGCTGGAGAGGATGATGGCAGGGGGATGCTTAGTGTCCCTCCAGTGGCCTGTGTCCCTCAGTGTCCCTCTGCCATCATCCTCTCCAGCAGCCACAGCCCGCACAGCTCTGGGAGTCGGGTCGTGACATCACCATGTTATCCAGGAAGTGAAGCCTTGATGCAGTAGTAAGTGAAGGGATAAAAGCACTTTATAAGCATTTCCTGTAATAAGTGTATATTGGTGATTTGTATAACTTCTGGGGGGCAGTACAATACTTTAATAAAAAAATTTGCTGGACTTCTCGTTTATTCATCTGATATTAATACCTTAAAAGAGTACTCCGGCAATTTACTTTTTACACTTAATTACCACACATTACGAAGTTATACTTTTGTAATGTGTGTCAATAAGCTATCTGGCCCTGTCTGTCCCCCCCCCGAAGTTAAATAAAGTATACATACCCAATAATTGTGGACCCTGTCCTCTTCTCCCAGGCGCCATCTTGGGTCGATGTCATCAGAGCAGGGGGCGGGCCTGGTCTTATTCCTCTTTGCTGTCTTCCACAGCAGTGAATGGGAGAGGAAAAGGCTGCTGGTGCACTTGGGCACCAGCAGCCTTTTCATTGGCTGGAGCGCACCAAATGGCTTCCAGCTTGCTCAGCCCTGCTGTGATGACATCGACCCAAGATGGCGCCCGGGAAAAGAGGACAGGACAGCAGCCCTTTCTCTCCCATTCACTGCTCTGCAACCTGGAAGTGAGGGAGATCGGAGGATAACGGGAGATTTAAGCAGCGATTGTCACCGGAGGTATGCTAAGTATATTAGCTGTGTGTGTCTGTGGTTTTTTTTTCTGCTGGAGTACACCTTTAAGGTCCTATTTTGCAGAGTGATTATCTGCCATATATAAGGGGGGGATATCACCCTGTGGAATAGAGCCAGCTCATCAGTGTATAGTTCACTTTAAAAATAGAGTAGCCTGAAAGTAACACTGAGTATAAAGTAAGTTGGTGTATATCGCACACAAAACTCTCTGAAGTATTTACAACAGGTATGCACAGTGTGTGTATGACCAGTAGACTCCAAAGCAGATAAAATGAGTATTCCCATCTCAAATATGCAGATACTGTATGTCATACATTTTTATGGTGGAACCCGCATCTGTTGGTAGAATGGGAGTCCCCAGGTCTTTCTGGCTTGGTCATGGTAGCCCAAGAGATGAGCAGATGTTTTACACACTCATTTTAATTCTCATATTAGTAATTAAAAGTTGTGGAATCAGAGTGGCACCTGTCTCAGATATCTGTCATACTGCATGTTTGAAATTAGTATACCTCTCTTGGGGTACATACAGGGTTTACCACAGATTTGATATTGTGAATTTAATTCTGAATAAATTAATTTAACTAAATGATTGAACACATTTACAGCATGAGATCTGCAGCAAGCACTGTATATATAATAACAATAATAATAATATTTATTTGTATAGCGCCAACAGATTCCGCAGGGCTTATTTAAATATATAAATACAATACAGGTTATATTTATATTAAATTATACAATTAATAAATTAAAATAAAATTAAAGATACAGAATTAGAGACCTGCTCTCAAGAGTGTATAGACTAGGATGACTGGTGACACAAGAGGCAACAAGGGCTTTATTTGTCAATGTTCCAGTCATTGTACATAGAGTCTCAAAATGCCTATAGGTGATTGAGCGAGCCAGTCACACGCCATTTTCTGAGCTAAGGTAGCAAGTACAAAGTAGCTGGCACAAAAGTGGTTATAGAGAGGATGCAGAAGGGATAGCAGAGAGGGAGACAAGATTAGGAAAGGTTATAAGTGCAAATGAAGAGATGAGTCTTCAGGGAACGCTTGAAACTGGGGATGTTGGAAATTAGTCTGAGCTCTTTGGGTAGGGAGTTCCAGAGAACTGGTGTTGCACGAGAGAACTCTTGGAGGTGGGAATGAGAGGTTCTGATTATGGAAGAGGTTAGTGTAAGGTCATTAGCAGAACGCAGAGCACAGGTAGGATGGTAGGTGGAGATGAGTATATGTAAATGTTATTAGAGATGAGCGAACCTCGAGCATGCTCGAGTCGATCCGAACCCGAACTTTCGGCATTTGATTAGCGGTGGCTGCTGAACTTGGATAAAGCCCTAAGGCTATGTGGAAATCATGGATATAGTCATTGGCTGTATCCATGTTTTCCAGACAACCTTAGAGCTTTATCAAAGTTCAGCAGCCCCAGCTAATCAAATACCGAACGTTCGGGTTCGGATCGACTCGAAGCCGAACCCGGTTCGCTCATCTCTACCCTTTATGATTATAATGGCTTGTTGATCTGAGCCTCCATCATATGATGTACATACCATAGATTGCATGTGCATGGTTACAGACAAACTATGAAGACATCATCATTTCATTAATATTGTTTGTAGGTGTGGGAGTGTTAAATGGATTGCTGTATGCAGTTGGAGGCCATGACGGTCCATTAGTTAGAAAAAGTGTTGAAGTCTTTGACCCCTCTACTAATCTGTGGAAGCAAGTTGCCGACATGAATATGTGCCGGAGAAATGCAGGTATGTTTCTTGCCGTGCTACATAAAAAAGAAAACACCAGAATTAGGGATGGTCCGAACCTGTTTCGGTTCGGGTTCGTATGAACCCGAACTCTTAGAAATGATTCCCGCTGTCTGCCCGCTCCGTTGAGAGGGTGGATACAGCGGGAGGACCGCCTGGAAAACTGGGATGCAGCCATAACCATAGGCTGTATCCCAGTTTTCCAGGCGGTCCTCCCTGCTGCACGGAGCGGGCAGACAGCGGGAATCTGATGCCGAGCGTTCGAGTTCATTCGAACCCGAACCTCGGCAGGTTCGGACCATCCCTAACCAGAATGGTCATCTAATCTCTGGCTACATTTCAGTCTCCAAGTTACTGTGTCTAAAAAAAAAAAAATGTGGAGAGAAGTCACATGGAAAATCACCATACCTTCTTGCGCCATTTAAATAGTACATCAGTACAGTGGCATCAAAAGGAGCCTATTAGTGTGAGAATCGTGTCACAGCTCACTTTCCTGACCACTCTTATCTACTGCTGTATATTGTTTGTGATGCATAGAGCATTGTTTACTTTACTCTTTAAGTTTGAAGATTGCTGGGTAATTGCCTGTCAGCAAGGTGACTTCTATTGAACATGCAACATTTTTGCCAGACTTCTCCTTTAAGTATTGTATTACCCCCCCAAAAGTTATACAAATCACCAATATACACTTTTCCCTGCACTTACTACTGCATCAAGACTTTACTTCCTGGATAACATGGTGATGTCACGACCGGACTCCCAGAGCTGTGCGGGCTCTGGCTGCTGGAGAGGATGATGGCAGGGGGACACTGAGGGACACAGGGCACTGGAGGGACACTGAGCATCCCCCTGCCATCATCCTCTCCAGCAGCCACAGCCCACACTGCTCTGGGATTCGGGTCGTGACATCATTGTTTTATCTAGGAAGTGAAGCCTTGATGCAGTAGTAAGTGCAGGGGAAAAAGCACTTTTATGTGCATTTCCCGTAATAAGTGTATATCGGTGATTTGTATAACTTCTGGGGGGCAATACAATACTTTAATTAAAATTTTCGCCAGACTTCTCCATTACATATTGGGAGTTCTCATATCGCTTTTGGTCATGTGGAAAAGCAGGTTCAAATGAACACCAGTGCCTACATTTATTAAGACTGTTGTTTCTTACACTCTTCTAAAAAAAAAAAAAAAAAAAAAAGTGCACCAAATTTAATAAAATTTGCATTCATTTTAAGCTGCTAGATACAATTTATTTTATAAACTTTCATACTAAAACAAATTACTATTTTATAAAATTACATTTTCAGAAATGTTTTTGAATCTGAAGTGAACAAGAAGCCACATTTTAAGATCATTTTTTCTATATTATGGAAGTTACTGTTTATCCTTGTGGAGACCACAGGCAGTTTAGAAAGTTCTACAGGCAAAGTTTCTTGAAAAAAGTGTGCAAAGTAGCTCCTCTTCAAATGAAAGACCCCTTCCTATAGGTAGCTACCCTGTAGGCCAGTGTCTAAGCTATAATAGAGCTTTGAGAGGTGTAGAGATTCTGCCAGAGACATCTCATCTGGAGATGGCACTCTTTTGGAGTTTTTGCTCCCTATCAGTAGAGTGCAGATTCAAGTTGAATGGATAAGATGCTTTTGCAGCAGCTCTTGAAAGGTAAGAAACAATACTTTCCAAGAGTTGCTTTAAAGCGACTCTCTACCCACAATCTTTTCCCCCCAAACCACTTGTACCTTTGGATAGCTGCTTTTAATCCAAGATCTGCCCTGGGGTCCGTTTGGCAGGTGATGCAGTTATTCTCCTAAAAACAACTTTTAATCCTCCAGCACTATGTCTAACAGCCGGGGCTTACATTTGTATATGCATTAGGCTGGCACCACCTCTCCGTCCTTCCTCCCCACCCTCCTCATCATTAGGAATGATCCAGGAACATTTACTGCTGTTTGAGCTTTGCACAGGTGTATTAATGATCCAGCCCATGTTCATTATACACACAGGTAGGGAATAGGAAGCAATCTGCCTGGAGCATTCCTAATGATGAGGAGGGCGGGGAGGAGGGACAGAGAGGGTGTGCCAGCCTAATGCATATACAAATGTAAGCCCCGGCCGTTAGACACAGCGCTGTAGGATTGTAGGAAAGTAAATTTTTAGCACAATAACTGCATCACCTGCCGAACAGACCCCAGGACAGATCTTGGATTAAAAGCAGCTATCTGAAGGTACAAGCGGTTTGGGGGGGGTCAGATTGTGGGTACAGAGTCACTTTAATGCTGGTGCTGTAAAGTGCTTAAGGCAAAGGATTTTAAAATCTATTTTCCTTACCCTGGGGACACACATACTACAGCCACTTGTATAAGAAGCTAATAACATGTCATATAAATGTGGGTTTATGCTGTCTTGTCAGCTCTAAGCGATCAGTAAAATTCATAGCCACAGTAAACAGTCATGGCCAAAAGTTTTAAGAATGACACAAATATTATATTTTCAAATGATCAGCTGCCCTCTGGTTCTTATGTGTGTTTGTCAGATGTTTTTATCGCATACAGAAATATAATTGCAATCATATTATGAGCAAAAAAAGCTTATATTGACAGTTAGAATGAGTTAATGCAGCAAGTCAATATTTGCCGTGTTGACCCTTCTTCTTCAGGACCTCTGCAATTCTCCCTGGCATGCTCTCAATGAACTTCCGGACTAATTCCCGACTGATAGCAGTCCATTCTTGCACAATCAATGCTTGCATTTTGTCAGAATTTGTTGGTTTTTGTTTGTCCACCCGTATCTTGATGATTGACTACAAGTTCTCAATGGGATTAAAGATCTGGGGAGTTTCCAGGCCAGGTACCCAAAATCTCTGTTTTGTTCCCTGAGCCATTTAGTTATCACCTTTGCTTTATTGCAAGGTGCTTCATCATGCTGGAAAAGGCATTGTTGATCGCCCAACTGCTTTTGGACGGTTGGGAGAAGTTGCTCTTGGTACCAATCTTTATTCATGGCTATGTTTTAGGCAAGACTGTGAGAGAGCCGGTTCCCTTGGCTGTGAAGCAAGCCCACACGAATGCTTTCAGGATGCTTTACAGTTGGCATGAGACAAGACTGGTGGTAGTCGTCTTTTCGTCTTCTCCAAATAAGCTTTTTTTCCAGATGTCCCAAACAATCGGAAAGGGGAATTCATCAGAGAAAATGACTTTACCCCAGTCCTCAGCAGTCCACTCCCTGTACCTTTTGCAGAATATCAGTCTGTCCCTAATGTTTTTTCTAAAGAGATGTGGCTTCTTTGCTGCCCTCCTTGAGACCAGGCCTTGCTCCAGAAGTCTCTGTCTCACAGTGCGTGCAGATAAACTCACATCTGCCTGCTGCCATTCCTGAGCAAGCTCTGCACTGCTGGTAGCCCGATCCCGCAGCTGAAACACTTTTTAAGAGACGGTCCTGGCGCTTGCTGGTCTTTCTTGGGCGCCCTGGAGCCTTTTTGGCAACAACGGAACCTCTCTCCTTGAAGTTCTTGATGATGCGATAGATTGTTGACTGAGGTGCAATCTTTCTAGCTGCAATACTCTTCCCTGTTAGGCCATTTTTTGCAGTGCAATGATGACTGCACGTGTTTCTTTAGTGATAACCATGGTTAACAGAAGAGAAACAATGATTCCAAGCACCAGCCTCCTTTTAAAGTGTCCAGTGGTGTCATTCTTACTTAATCATGACAGATTGTTTTCCAGCCCTGTCCTCATCAACACCCACACCTGTGTTAATGGAGCAATCACTGAAATGATGTTAGCTGGTCCTTTTGAGGCAGGGCTGCAATGATTTTGAAATGTGTTTTGGGGGAATAAAGTTAATTTTCTAGGCAAATATTGACTTTGCAAGTAATTGCTGTTAAGGGAGACCTGTCACCCCCCGTGCCGGGGTGACAGGCTCCCGACCCCCCGTTAGAGCCCCCTATACTCACGTGATCCCGCTTCCTGAGCCGCTCGGGTCACGGAGATTTCAGCTCCCAAAGCCCGGCGCGCGCGCTGACAGCAGAGTCAGACGCCCATAGAGAATGAATGGGGAGTCCGATGCTCCGTCATTCTCTATGAGCGTCTGACTCTCCTGTCAGCGCGCGCGCCGGGCTTCGGGCGCTGATATCTCCGTGACCCAACCGGCTCAGGAAGCTGGACCCGGCGGGATCACGTGAGTATAGGGGGCTCTAACGGGGAGTCAGGAGCCTGTTACCTTGGCACGGGGGTGACAGGTCCTCTTTTTTTTTTTTGGGTAAATAAGATGTTTATTACACACCAAGAGCAATCATTTCATTATCACAAATGAAATAAGACAAAAATATAACAGTTACGTTCAACCTTAACAGCAATGTCATACATGGTCAAAATTAGTAATGTGTCAAGAAACATGACAAAGGAAATTATGAGACATCCAATGTGTAGACATTAGATAGCTCTATATGTGTGGTGTATAAATCAAATGGAAGGATAACGAACATCATATAACCCAAACCTAGTAAGAGAAATAAAGGAAGTTCCCATAAAACATAAGAAGACATAAATGAAGAAGCAAGAATAGTAAAGAAAAGAGATAAGAGAGATGGGGAAGAAAAGAGGAGGTAGGGAGAGAGGGGGGGGGGGAAGAAGGGAAGGAAAGGGGTAAGAAACAGGAGGGAGAAGAGAAGGTTGGGGAAAGGGGTTATGGAACGGGGTGGGCATCCCATGTGATCCCAGACTGATACGAGAATTCATCTCCAATGATTAGAAATCCACAGAGGCAAATCCCCAGACTCCTTAAATGTCTCCCAGCAGAACCATACTTTAGTGAAATTACCTTTTTCCCTTTCGGAGTGAGCAGTAAGCTCCTCCATACGTTTGAGGAAAGAGAGGGAGTCCAGGAACTCTCCTGCAGACGGAGGGGCCCTGACCTTCCATTTTCGTGGGATCACTTGTCGGGCAGCGTGAAGGAAATGACGTAAAAGTCCCTTACAGAATGATTTGTTAGCTTGACTAGACCAAGACAGCAATGCCAGTTCTAAGGTAGGTTGTGTCGTGGTGGAGCACACTTTGTCATAAAGAGCAAACACCGCCCTCCAGAAGCTCCTAATAACCGGACAGGACCACCAAATATGTGTCAGGCTACCTGTACTCGCACCACACCTCCAGCAAGAGGGATCTACTGAGGGGAAAAGTCTATGGAGTCTCTCCGGATAATAATACCAGTGCGTCAATATTTTGAAGCTTTTTTCCTGGGCATAACTGGAAAGAGAAGACTTATGTATGCGGAGAAAAATATTGCTCCATTCTTCTTGAGAAATAGAACGACCTATGTCTCTTTCCCACTTGGCAAAATACGAAGGAACATATGTCTCATCCTTAATCTCCAAAAACCTACCATATAACAATGAAATGGCATGTCCAGGATGCGAGGAGGCAACACAGTCCTGTTCAAAGTCAGACAAAGCGTCCATGGATGCCCAGCTGTCCTTGACAGTGAGGAAGAGGGCCTTAATTTGGTCATACACTAGCCACTCAGAGGCCTGTAAGGCCGAAGCCTCTACTAATTCCGCAAAGGGACGGACTCCTGAACTAGTGCAAAAATGTCTAAATTGTAAGACCCCAGACCCATCGCCCACCTGTTGAAACCTAGCAGCTAGCTCTGATGGAACCATAGGATTTCCCAGAAAAGGAGTCAAAGGACCTGGACGTGTCCACAATTTCCACGCCCGCGCCACCCGATCGCTGAAGGACAGCAGGACCCTTATGAGGGTCGGCGTGTTACCTAGCAAAGATCTATTTCCCGGCTCACTCCACAGCAGTATGATTGGAGAACGGACCGACAGGTCCCCCACCAGAGTGACCCAGTGTTTAGAGCGCACACCATGAAAAAGATCCAGAATGCACGCCCCCAACACCGCAGCATGATATACTTTCAGATCAGGGAAACCCACTCCCCCTTTTAGTTTAGGACGTGCCAAGAGCCTGTATGGAAGTCTGGCCCGTTTACGCCCCCATATGAATCTGATTAATAATGACTTCAGCTTCTTCAGGAAAGGACCTACAGGGACCATGGGAAGAGTCTGAAAGTAATATAAAACACGGGGTAGAATATCCATTTTCACCGCCGCGAGGCGTCCAAAAAGAGACAGATTCAGTCGTAACCAATTATCTATCTCTTTTTCTAATTCCCTAAGCAGGGGAGCAAAATTCGCATCATAAAGTGCCCCCATTTCAGGTGTGAGCTGTATGCCCAAATATTTAAGTGAGTGCGATTGCCACCTAAAGGGGAAGGCAGACTTTAACTGGGACACGACAGGGCTAGGCAGGGAGACATTCAATAACTCAGATTTAGAAGTATTAATTGTGAAGTTACTAAGTTCTCCATATTTTTTTATCTCATCAAGTATATTCGGGATGCCAACAGACGGTTGGGAAAGATACAATAAGACATCATCGGCATATATAGCCAGCTTGTGCGACCTGCCACTGACCACCGGACCCATAATGGAGTTGTTGTCTCTTATAGCCGCCGCTAAAAACTCCATCACAATAATGTATAGGAGCGGGGAGAGGGGGCAACCCTGCCGTGTCCCATTCAAGACCTGGAATGTCTCAGATAACGCACCGTTGACCCTAACCCTCGCCGTTGGACCCCTATATAGAGCCATAACCCCCTCCACCATCAATGGGCCCAAACCCACAAAGTCCAGTGCGGCTCTGAGGAATCCCCAGTGCACCCTGTCAAACGCTTTTTCGGCGTCAAGAGACAGGATGCACAGGGGGGCCCCAGCAACCCTGGCTCTCTCCATTAAGGTCAAAGTCCGTATCGTGTTGTCCCGTGCCTCTCTCTGCTTCATAAACCCGACCTGGTCTCTATTTATAATATGATGTAAATGTGGGCTAAGGCGCATTGCTAATATCTTAGAATATAATTTCACATCCAGATTGATCAGTGAAATAGGTCTGAAATTGGCACAAATATCTGCCTGCTTACCAGGTTTAGGGAGTACCGTGATATGTGCCAAGAGAGCCGGAGCGGGAAAGGATTCCCCTTGGAGCACTTCATTATAAGCAGAGAGAAGCACAGGAGACAGTGGACCCGTCAGCATTTTATAAAATCTGGCTGTATAGCCATCCGGGCCAGGACTCTTCCCATGTTTAGCCTCCTTGATTACCGTCGCAAGCTCAGTTGCCGAGATCTCACTCTCCATTGCCTCCCTCACTTCTGTAGGAAAGGAGGGAATAGGGTGACGAGACATATAATCCTGTATCCTCTCTTGTACGACACTCGGTGGGAGATGAGACAACTCACCTTTAATGGAGTATAGAGATGCATAATAGCTTCTGAACTGATGCAGGATATCCTGAGTAGCATATGCCTTACTCCCATCCGGGCGCCGCAAAGAGGGCACAAAAGTATTTTGCAATCTAGGATGCAGGGCTCTCGACAGCAGGCGGCCACTTTTGTCCCCAAATTCATAATATTTTGCGTTCAGTCTCGCCCTAAAGCATGCAGAACGCTGATCCAGGATTTGCAAAAGTTTAGATCGTGCTGTGGAAAGTTCTGCGTATGTGCCAGGTGAGAGAGATCTTTTGTGATTAATTTCTAATGTGGCAATCTCATCTGCCAGTTTCCTGATGGTCTCCCCCCTTGCCCTCTTAAGGCGAGAGCCATGAGAGATTAATACCCCTCTCAAGACCGCCTTAAGAGCCTCCCACTTCATGGGTGCACTAGTATGGTCCGATTCATGGGTCCTCTTAAAATTGTCTATCGCTGTCTGGAGATCAGCAACACACAAAACGTCATCCAACAGATTTTCATTTAGACGCCAATGGAAAGCCTTACTGACCCCCTGCTGAAGACATAAGGAGCCATGAACCGGAGCATGATCCGACCACAGGATAGGGGCAATTTTCGCTACAGGAGAAAGATCTAGTAGAGAGTGGGAGACTAATAACACATCTATTCTGCTATATGTGGAATGAACCGGGGAGTAGAAGCTATAGTCCTTGACTCCTGGATGGAGCGTGCGCCAGAGATCAATTAACCTCATATTGTGAAATATGGTCTGCAGTTTCCTAATTGCCAAGCGGGAAAGAGATGAGCGGCCGGAGGAGGAATCTAAACTAGGGTCTAAGACCAAATTCAGATCACTGCCCATTATAATCGGTAAAGACTCCGCAAACGTTTCTAGTTTCCTCAGGACCTGACGAGCAAACTGTACCTGACCCTTATTAGGGAAGTATATATTGGCCAACACATACTGACGGTCCTGCCAAGAAATCCGGAGAAACAGGAAGCGACCATGTTCGTCTGTAAGAGAAGAGAGTACATTAGGATTAAACCTCCTATGGAAGGCAATGGAGACTCCCTTAGATTTCCCCAGTGGATTCGTACTATGATACCATGCCGGATAATAGAATGAGGCACATTGCGGCACTTGTTCGGCTTTAAAGTGCGTTTCCTGTAAAAACGCGACCATGACCCTTTGCTTATGTAAAGAGAACGCAATTTGCCTCCTTCGCTCCGGAATATTCAATCCTTTTACATTAAAAGTGCAAAACCTAAGCACCCCCATGGTATTTAGAAATGAAATCTACATTATTTACTATGTGATCAGAAGGGATACCCACTGAGAGGGAAGAAGACATACAAGAGGGGGGTAGGGAGAGAGAGGGGTGGGAAAGAACATTCAGGGAAAAGAAAAGGAAAGATGAAAGAAAATAGCAACTGAAACAAGGTAAAATCAGAAAAGTATAAGAACACATGGCTAAGTATGGAACAGTGCAAGGCCAATAGCCCTGCACCACACTCGTCCAGGGAACGAGTAAGCCCTGAGGTTCGTGTAAGCCTAAACCAACTACCCCCGGCCCCTCCCACCCCCCGCCGCCCCCACATAACACAACTCAAAATATAAGGCATTTCCAGGCATCCCTTAAATTGAGGGATGAAGTAAGGCAACTATATAATCAATCCCATATCGCTTAATAGCAGTGTGTCTGGGTGTGAAATAAGCTCTCAGCATAATAAACAAACAAATCGCCTAAATGAAAAAGAGCACACCAACAGTTAACAGGTCCTCTTTTTAAGCTGATCACTCTATAACATTCTGGAGTATATGCAAATTGCCATTTTAAAAACTGAAGCAGTAGACTTTGTAAGAATTAATATTTGTATCATTCTCAAAACTTTTGGCCATGACTGTAAATACGTAAAAAAGTGAATAAAAATCCACAATATAAAAAAATCCTATGTATATCCCATTTATATTTTTATTGCACATACTTTAAAGTAGTCGAAATCTGCATTCAGTAGGCTCTTTTCTTTTGCCAGTTGTCTTTGTGGAAAAAGCAAGGAGAATCCATAAGTACTAGGGATGGTCCGAACTCTCGGTAATGATTCCCGCTGTCTGCCCGCTCCGTGCAGCAGGCGGATCCAGTGGGAGGACTGCCTGGAAAACTGGGATACAGCCATAGCCATAGGCTGTATCCCAGTTTTCCAGGCGGTCCTCCCGCTGTATCCACCGGAGCGGGCAGACAGCGGGAATCTGATGCCCTCATACGAACCCGAACCTCGGAGGGTTTGGACCATCCCTAATAAGTACCACAAGTGAACAGGTTCTTGCAACCTTTAACACTTTGCTGGACCTTATTTGCAATGTTAATCTATTTTGACTGTTTTTATGTTTAATAAATTAGGTGTGTGTGCTGTTGACGGCATGTTATATGTTGTTGGAGGTGATGACGGGTCATGTAATTTGGCATCAGTGGAGTATTATAACCCATCGACTGACAAATGGACACTTTTACCATCTTGTATGAGCACAGGGAGAAGTTATGCAGGTAAATAAAACTCTGTTTATGTAAGGAAGCTGTACTTTACACAGTCTAAAGAACTTTGGCCTCTCTGTTGTTACCAGACATTTGTGATATTTGAAACATGTAGCAATCAGCCTATATTGCATTATTTTACTGGAATGTATAGGGAGACATCTCCTTAAAGAATATATTTATTATAAAACTCATATGATGGCCAATCAATGCACGGAATACTTTGGTTTCAGCCATTTAGGAAAAAAAAGAAGCATTGCTGTTATCTGAGTAAAGAAAAATCTCTAACAAAATAAAAATTAGATCAAAATCTTAGCGACAGATGTTTAAGGGAATCTGTAACTAGCTTTATGCTGCATTAAATAAGTGCAGCATAAACTACTGACAGAAATGCAGAACAGATCGGTATATTATTTACATCATTCTGTTCAACCATTCTTCTGATATGCAGGAGAATGGGCTTTGTGCCACTCCTTTGTGCTCCGGCTGCTGATTTACGGCTTTCTACCAATACACAGTATAGATGGACAACTGCCAGTCAGCGGCCAGTGGGCAGAGTGGGCTGTTGCTTATGAATATCAAGGACTACTGAGCACGCACACATAATGGAGAGGATGAGTATGCAGTGATTGTTATTCAAAAGGATATCTCTGAATCGGCTGCAGAAAACAATATAAGTGATACACTATTCTGTTCACTTTCTCTGTCACTAGTTTAGCAAATAACTCCTCTTTAAATTAACATTTTGAAATGTGGCCAGATTTTCACATAGCTCATAGGTACATTTTTGTTGCATTGCTTTAAGGCACTTTCTAAAGTCAAATTTAATATAGTGATAATCATAAAGTGATAATAGGTAACACAATTTGAGTTGGCTTTTGTTTTTGTGGTCCACCACTGATTTGGGGAATAAAAGCAAAACGTCTGTGTACTGTGTAAGCTAGTGGATAGAAGTAATAAGAACTGTGTTACCCTGACCTTGGATAAAATATATAATCTTGAGGAGGACGTGGCTGATCAGGAGATAGAACCTGTTATTAAAGATACCCCTACAGGTAAAAGTCTAGGGTCTGATGGATAGTCTTTTGCATTTTATGGCTGGGTTCACACTATGTATATTTGAGGCTGTATTTGGTGCTCATGTCAGGTCCTCATAGCAACCAAAACCAGGAGTGGATTGAAAACACAGAAAGGATCTGTCCACACAATGTTGAAATTGAGTGGATGGCCGCCATATAACGGTAAATAACTTCCATTATTTCAATACAACAGCCGTTGTTTTAAAATAACAGCACATATTTGCCATTAAATGACGTCCATCCACTCAATTACAACATTATGTGAACAGAGCACACTTTCTGTGTTTTCAATCCACTCCTTGTTTTGGTTGCTATACAGCCTCAAACATACAGCCTCAAATATATATAGTGTGAACATAGCCTATAAATGTTTTAGTGCCTAACCTACACCCGTCCTGTAGGTGTTTAACTGATTACAACTTACTGTCTTGGAAGCACATATAAGCATACTGGCCAAACCAGGGAAAAGACCCCTCTCATATATGATCTCCAAGTACATATCAATCTCCTTAATTATCGTCATCATTTTTCCCCCAAAACATTAGCAAACAGACTGGCCCACCCTTATCCACACCGACCAAGTAGGATTTGTCCAAGCCCAGGAGGCCCAAGATAACACGACTTGGGGTCTTGCATGACCACCTTTTACTGTTGAATTTATGCTTGAAAACTGAATTAAGCATAAAAATTGAAGATGAAAAAAGTTCTCTGTAGCCAATACGATTTATTTGCTAACTGGAAAAGGTGACACAATGTGAGCTTTCAAGGCTACATGGTCTCTTCATCAGACATGGTGTAACACAACAACTGAAGAATCACATATTTATACACAGAAGGACATAGGAATAGAGCGGTAAGGGTCATATTACACAGAGCAATAATGTGCCGAATCAGGCCAATTCAGCGGATTATCGCTCTGTCTAATAAAGACAACGATCAGCCGATGACAGCAATCATTGGATGATATCTTTTGATCCTGACCTAAAATCATCAGCCATCGGCCACACATCGCTGCTTCACGTACCGATGTGTGACCGTCGGCTGATGACTGTGTAAAGAAAATAGTAAAGTCTTCCTGACTTTGCCCTGCAGTAGCCGATGCAACTTCAGAGCCGGTCTTCGAAGTGACAGGCCGCTCAGCCAATCAGTGGCTGCTGGCAGTAATTTGCTGAGCAGCCTGTTACTTCAGATATCAGCTCTATAGTTGCATTGGCGGCTGCGGGGAGAAGCCAGGAAGACACCGGTGAGCGTGGAGATATATATATATTTATATTATATTTATATTATAATATATATATAGACATACACACACACACACACACGTTTACGTTTATTTTACACTTTTAAAGCAAAGGCTGCACAGACATTGCGAACAAGGTTCGTGGAGCCCCTGGTGTAAATTCATAGAAATAATAGAGACATTTATAGTGGATCTATTCTTGTGTTGACACGAAACAGAAATAAAAACTGTAGTTACAATTGACATTACTTAAATGTCAGACGTTTCAAATTAAAATTTCTTCATAAAATCCCATAAATGATTTTTCACTCAGCTTGTAAAGTGCCTCTACAATATGTATTCATTAAGATTTTGGCTGGAAAGTCCACATTTTAATATTGCACTATTCCACTTTTATCCTTTATGTCAATACATCCATGATAAGTAATACATTACCCTTTACTATATTGCTTGTGTCTTCTCTTTTCTCTAGGTGTTACAGTTATTGATAAGCCATTATGATCTGAGCTTTTGTCTTCAGAAAGCAGTGTTATAAAGTGAAGTGTGGCATTACTTCCTTGCTTGTGACGACAAGCTGTGGCAGAGGAAATTAAAGGCTTTTCGTCTGCAGTAAAGCGCAGCAGTCGCCGAAGATTACCTTAGGTTGAAGTATTGCTCAGAGCTCTTCTGTACTGAGCAGCAGATGTCTGGATTTTAATATGGTTTGTGAAATTTGTTCACACAATTCTTTCTTCCCAACTGTGACAAAAAAAAATTAACAAAGCTGCTCTCATGCCATCCAGCTCTTGCTGACCACGGTTGACTAAAGGATGTGATTAAAAAGAAGGATTTGAAGTGATGTGTATTTGGTGAGGTGAAGTGGACTAAACATTATAGTGAAGTATATCTTTTTGGAATCTACATTGGTAGAATGTTAGGAGTCATATTTTCACATACAAGGATGCTTTTTCAGCTATGTGAATAAAATCTGAACTGTGTGTATGTCTGTGCATACGTGTACTGTATAATTGTAATTGCTGCTTTTCAAAGCGGTCCAACTGTTGGGTTACTGCACTATTTATATTTGGCACAGTCCTAGGAAATTTGCCAGTACTGTTGAGTATTTTTTATAAGTATATTTAAAAAGTGCCACATGACCTGGTCAGTGGTATTTGGGAAGGGATTGTACAAAAAGCATTGCCAAATGTTTTTATAGAAAAAATAAATTATGAATCAATTATTTATGATGTGATTTGTATAAATTTGCACAAATTTCATTGTAATTCCTTTATTTATATGAGGGAATTTTATAGCATGGTGATGATTTTCAGTTTTCCAAATAAGCTTGTGGATATCAAGTGAATATGCATGATTTATTTAAGTATTTGTCAGTGTAGGTAAATTATTTTACATAAAAAGCATAAATCAGCTGTGTCTGGAAGCGTTTATTACCAGATCTGTTTTGCTATGAACAATTATGGGTTTCCTTTTTAACAACACTCACAAATGTACTTACATTTGATAACATATTTCTTTAAATAAAATGTTTGTATCTCAATCTGTTTTTATTTTGATTGGTAGATAATGATTGGTAAAATGGGAGGCAGTTGTCCCGAGAAATCCATATATAGAAATTAAGCCTCATTCACACATCCGTTATTTCTATCTGTGAATCAGAATCCCGATTCACTGGGGGGAAAAAAAAAATTTTTTTTGACTACTGACCCGTTCCTTATACAGTCTGTTTTTTCATAACAGAGGTTCCAATATAAATGGGTCAATTTTACTGGATGACACAATAATGCACTATCCCTGTGCCCTGGGCTGCTTCCACCCTGGGTCCTTTTATTGACCTCCTATCAATTTTTGCTAACCCACAAAAACTGATGCATCACTGATAGTTTTTCCTGGACATTACTGATACCTGAAAAAAACTGATGTGTGGATGAGGACTAAGGCCTTATTCACACGCCCACAGTTCTGTCCACATTTTTGAACACGCAATTGCAGACAGAACATAGGACCAATGTTATTCAATTGCCCTGTTCACATGTCCATAAGTGTAGACGGGGCCCGCGATCTGTGCCACAAAAAAAATATATGCTGTAATGCAAACTGGGATTTGAGTCTTGGATTGCTATGTTTATGTAATGCTTATGTAGCGCTCCTTTGAAGCATAGAGCTACTGATGCACATTCGTAGTGCAGTCCACAGGCTGCACTACAGGGGTGTGAATGTGGCCTTACACTATTTGGAACAAAGCATAAAATACAGCAGCTCAATGAGTCTCCTGTTGTCCTGGCAGATTGTTGAAAGAAATGAGACAGTGACACTTGCCTTTGCATACATTGTACTATATTGTATACACATTTACTTAAAAGTGAGCAGGAGATTAGTGGCAGGTAATATATTGGTTGACACTTCCTCGTGTTGAGGCCAGGGCTGTGGAGTCTGTAAGCCACAGCTCCAACACCAATCAGACACCAGAGGAACTTTGAGTCCCAATGAACTCAGAACTAGACTAGATGGACTAGGTGGTCTTTTTCTGCTAACAATCTTAGAAACCTAGAAAAGACAGAAAAAGACCACTGGGTCCATCTAGTCTGCCCTTTTAGTATTTTCTTTCTTATTATCTTAGGATAGATGTATGTTTATCCCAGGCGTTTTTAAATTCTGTTATTGTAGATTTACCAACCACCTCTGCTGGAAATTTGTTCCAGGTATCTAGTACTCTTTCAGTAAAATTATATTTTCTCACATTGCTTCTGATCTTTCCCCCAACTAACCCCTCACTGTGTCCTCTTGTTCTTAAGCTCAGTTTTTTACTAAAAACACTTCCCTCTTGAACCTTGTTTAGTCCCTTAACATACTTAAAGGTTTCAATCATGTCCCTTCTTTCCCCCCGACTATACAGATTCAAATTCTTAAGTGTTTCCTGATATGGTTTATGCCTTACACCCTCCACCATTTTTGTAGCCAGCCTTTGGACCCGTTCTATTTTATCAATATCCTTTTTTAGGTGAGGTCTCCAGAACTGGACACAGTATTCCAGATGTGATCTCATGAGAGCTCTATACAACGGGATCACAATCTCCCTCTTTCTACTGGTTATACCTCTAGCTATACACCCCAGCATACGATTTGCTTTCCCCACTGCCTGGTTGCACTGGTGACTCATTTTAAGGCTGTCAGAAATCACTACCCCTAAATCCTTCTCTTCTGAAGTCTTTTCCAACACAGTACTGCCGATGTGATACTCTGATAGAGGATTCCTCATCCCCAAGTGCATTATTTTACATTTGGAAATGTTGAACTTCAATTTCCACTGTTTGGACCACTTATATAGCAAAGCTAAATCATTTTCCATATTACTGACACCTCCAGGAATATCAACCCTATTGCACACTTTTGTGTCGTCAGCAAACAGACAAACTTTACCTACCACACCTTCTCCTATGTCACTTCCAAACATATCAAAAAGAATAGGACCCAAAACAGACCCTTGTGGCACACCACTTGTAACCAGTCTCTGCTCGGAATATACACCATTAACAACAACCCTCTGATATCTATCCTTCAGCCAACCACAAATCCACTGAACTATCCAGGGATTAAGTCCAATTTTCTCCAACTTCTCTATCAGCTCTTTATGGGGAACTGTATCAAAAGCTTTGTTGAAGTCCAGATAGGCAATATCCACAGCACCACCTTCATGCCGCACTTTTGTGGCATAATCAAAGAGATCAATGAGATTAGTCTGACATCGGCCCTCAGTAAAGCCATGTTGGTTTGGATCCATCAAATTGTTGATTCTTAGGTGATCCATTATCTTTTTTTTTTAGAAGCGTTTCCATCATTTTCACTACTACAGATGTTAAGCTCACTGGCCTGTAGTTACCGGGCTCTTCTCTACTCCCCTTCTTGTGGTTTGGTATAACATTGGCTGTTCTCCAATCATCGGGGACATCTCCTGTTAGCAGGGATTGGTTATACAGATCTGTCAGGGGGGCAACAATCACAGATCCAAGTTCTTTAAGAACCCTGGGATGGATGCCATCTGGACCCATCGCCTTATTCAGCTTTAAACGGGCAAGTTCCTCTGCAACTTGAGCCTCTGAAAATACTGGAGCTGAACCCATATAGCTGGAGGCAATGCTGTGTCCAACCATCCTGTGATTGTGAAGGCCTTCTTCTAAAAACATTGAGCAGAAGTAACTATTCAAGTAGTCAGCGACCGCCTTATCTCCATCAATAAACGTATTCTTCCCATTACTTATTTTAGTAATGCTGCAGCCTTTCTTCTTCTTCTTCCTGTCACTTATATATCTGAAGAAGATTTTATTCCCCGCAGTAACAGATTTTGCCATTTCTTCTTCTTTTGAGGCTTTAGCAGCATTTATCATCTGCTTTGCCTCCTTCTGTTTACTTTTATACGTCTCTCTGTCAGCTTCATTTCCAGTCTCCTTATACTTCCTATACGCTGCCTTTTTTCCCTTTACAATGGCCTTAACCTCTCTAGTAAACCATAATGGATTCTTCTTCCTTTTACTTTTGCTAACTTCTCGTACATGTAGTCTAGTTGCCTTTAATATGGCATTTTTTTAAATTTTGTTTTATCCCACCCTCTTAATTCTTTATCTAAATACTCCCCCTTTTTCTTAAAATCTGTCTTCCTAAAATTCAATACTCTTGTTGTAGTATGGGATTGGACGCAGTCGCAGTCAGTTTGTACGTCAAACCATAAACACTGGTGGTCACTGGAACCTAAATTTTCTTCCACTCTAACTTCAGAAACCTGATCCCCATTAGTAAATGCTAAATCTAGATTGTTCTCTTCTCTGGTTGGTGACTTCACAAGCTGTTTTAGAGATGCCCCTGTAAGGGTCTCTATTATATTCTTGCTTTTATATCTAAGTGCAGAAGGGATATTCCAATCCACATCTGGCATGTTGAAGTCACCCATAACTACAATTTCCCCCTATAATGACATTTTAGTAATTTCATCCATCAGCATGTTATCATAGTCCTCACTTTGCCCCGGAGGCCTATAGACAACACCTATCCTAATAACAGATCCCTCTTTGGACTGCATACAAACCCAGAGAGTCTCCAGCTCTTTAACCCCTTAAGGTCAAAGGCAATTTTCGTTTTTGCGCTTTTGCTTATTCCATTTTAAGTTTAAAAGTCCATAGCGCTTGCATTTTTTCACCTAGAGACGTATATGAGCGCTTATTTTTTGCGAAACCAATTGTACTTTGCAATGACAGGCATTATTTTTCCATAACATATGCTGCGAAACCGGAAAAAAATCATTTGCGCTGTCAAATTGAAAAAAAAACTAATTTGTTTTGATTTCGGGGAGTTTTGCATTTTCGCCGTTCGTCCTATGGTAAAACTGACTTGTTATGCATGTTCCTCAAGTCGTTACGATTACTATGATATATAACATGTATAACTTTTATTGTATCTGATGGCCTGTAAAAAATTCAAACCATTGTTAACAAATATACGTTCCTTAAAATCGCTCCATTCCCAGGCTTATAGCGCTTTTATCCTTTGGTCTATGGGGCTGTGTGAGGTGTCATTTTTTGCGCCATGATGCGTTCTTTCTATCGGTACCTTGATTGCGCATATACGACTTTTTGATCGTTTTTTATTACATTTTTTCTGGATTTAATGCGACCAAAAATGCGCAATTTTGCACTTTGGAATTTTTTTGCACTGACGCCGTTTACCGTGCGAGATCAGGAATGTGATTAATTATTAGTTCGGCCGATTACGCGCGCGGCGATACTAAATATGTTTATTTATTTATTAATTTATATTTATAAAATGGGAAAAGGGGGGTGATTTGGACTTTTATTAGGGGAGGGGATTTTTTATTAATAAAAACACTTTTTTACTTTTTTTTTTTACTTTAACTAGAAGCCCCCCTGGGGGACTTGTATATAAACAGCATTGATCTCTTATAGAGATCAATGCTGTGTATATACACAGCAAAGATCGATCAGATCGGTCATAGATTGCTATGGCCTGCTGCAGGCCATAGCAATCTATTGCCGAGCCAGGATCAGCGTCATTCCGACGCTGAGGCCCGGCACGGGCAAAGGAACGGATCTCCCCCCCCCCGCGATCGCATCGTGGGGGGGAGATCCGTTCCACTAGACACCAGGGACACGGAGAGCACAGCATCTAAGTGCAGCTGTCAGGTTTGACAGCTGCACTTAGAGGCTTAATTAGCCGGCGCGGCAACGGGACCCGTGCCGGCTAATAGAGGCGCTCCCCGCCGGCACATGTCAGCCGGGATCAGCGCCGTTCAGAGCGGGGTCCCGGCGGGACCCCTCTCTGAACACCCCGAGCGGCACCATGACGTATCAGATACGTCATGGGTCGCTAAGGGGTTAAATGTATTTTGGATGACTGTCGATTTAAGACTATCCCTAACATGAATGGCTACCCCGCCTCCTCTTCTCTCTGCTCTGTCTTTCCTGTACAAAATATATCCCGGTATAACTATGTCCCAATCATTAGACTCTTTGTACCAGGTCTCTGTTACAGCAACAAGGTCCAAATCATCTCTAGACATAATGGCCGTCAGCTCACAGATCTTGTTTCCTAAGCTGCGAGCATTCGTACACATTGCCCGAAGATTACTAAACTTCATAATACCTTTATTCCCAACTTCATCTACCGCACCAACAGCATCTTCCTTACAAACAATAACCGCACCAACCATTGCATCTACAGCACCAACCATTGCATCTACAGCACCAACCATTGCATCTACTGCACCAACCACTGTGTCTAAAGCACCAACCACTGCGCTTTCGCAAATCCGAATACACTTACAGTATTTGTCTTTACTGGTCGGGGACAGAAATCCTCCTTCTCTATTATACTTCTGACCCCATCTAGTTTAAATGTCTGTCCAAAGACAATCTGAATTCCTCACCAAGTACCTGTGTATCTATGTGTGATGGGTGCAAACCATCCCATCTTATATGTTTCTAACAAATATTCACCGTACACAAAGAAAAACCACAGGAACTACCCGCTCAGCCAGTCAGTGACTGCCGCTGTGTCTTGCCTCAGTCACTGATTGGCTGAATGGGCATTTCTGAGTGGGGCTGTGACAGAACAGGATCGGGACCCCAGCGAGGGACCACAAGCCGTGACTCAGCACTGCAGCACCACAGGGCAGGGTAAATAGGACGACTCCCAAAACATTCCCAAAACATTCTGACCACCCCCTCGGATGTTTCACTGTTGCCCAGAATACCCCTTTAATTTCTGCCTCCCTCTTACACACACACACACGCACACGCACACACAGAGCCTGCTGAAGACATAGCCTGCACATTTACCTGCTGGAGTCATAGAGCGCGCACACACAAACACACACAGCCTGCTGCAGCCATAGCACACTGAAGAAAAACACAATATTCTCCCAGAGAGAAAACACCACATTGAGGACAGAGGTTACTGCTACACTACTTATGGCTTCTCCCCCTCTATATTACACAGGATATCTTCACATTACACTGCTGCTCATAAACAATCAACCAGCATCCAGGAAGGGAACAGCACAGATCTCCCACTACACAATGGACTCTTTGAGCCCAGAAGCAAACTAACAAATAGTGACCTCCAACATCTCCTCGACCATCCTTATCTAATAGGGCCAGTGCTTTATTACTGATATATGGAGGAAATGCTTCACCCTAACTACATTTATGGAAGAAAAAAAATTATTGAACAAGAAGAAAGTGGTTGTTATAAATAAGGGCCTTAGATTGATGGGACAAAAAAAAAGTGTTAAATCAATGGAAAAACAAATCAAAACAGATGCACACAGTTGCATCTTTTTTTTTTCATCAGTTTATCTTTTTTTTCGCAAAAACGTAGTGTGAACCTAGCCTTAATGCCTCAATCATGGCCGCCAATAGGGCAGTATTGGTGGTACAATTGTCAGGGGCCCGGGCTAAAACTAGCATCCAGGGGGGCCCGGCAGTCCAGCCTACCTGTGTGTAAGCTCTTGACAGCTGTACGCACAGGCAGGAAGACACAGGGCCTCCTCCTCACTCTCCCAGGGCCCCCTCTTCTTCCTCACTCCCCCGGGCCCCTCCCCCGCCCCACACAACCTTCTCTGGCAGCTTTTGATGTCGGAGGAGAAGGGGGAGGGGCCGCTGTGTGAGGAGCAGGAGGAAAACAGGAAGCACGTGGGTCCTGGAGCTTCCCAGCAAGTAAGTGTAGATGTGTGTGTAATCATGTGTGCTGGGGGGGATGATGTGTGCTGGGGGGGGGATGATGTGTGCTGGGGGGGGGTGATGATGTGTGCTGGGGGGGGGGATGATGTGTGCTGGGGGGGGGGATGATGTGTGCTGGGGGGGGGGGATGATGTGTGCTGGGGGGGGATGATGTGTGCTGGGGGGGGATGATGTGTGCTGGGGGGGATGATGTGTGCTGGGGGGGGATGATGTGTGCTGGGGGGGATGATGTGTGCTGGGGGGATGATGTGTGCATGTGTGCTGGGGGGGATGATGTGTGCATGTGTCCTGGGGGGGGGGATGATGTGTGCTGGGGGGGATGATGTGTGCTGGGGGGGATGATGTGTGCATGTGTGCTGGGGGGAATGATGTGTGCATGTGTGCTGGGGGATGATGTGTGCTGGGGGGATGATGTGTGCATGTGTGCCGGGGGGGATGATGCGTGCTGGGGGGGATGATGCGTGCTGGGGGGGATGATGTGTGCTGGGGGGGATGATGTGTGCTGGGGGGATGATGTGTGCTGGGGGGGGGGGATGATGTGTGCTGGGGGGGGGGATGATGTGTGCTGGGGGGGGGGATGATGTGTGCTGGGGGGGGATGATGTGTGCTGGGGGGGGATGATGTGTGCTGGGGGGGGATGATGTGTGCTGGGGGGGATGATGTGTGCTGGGGGGGGATGATGTGTGCTGGGGGGGGATGATGTGTGCTGGGGGGGATGATGTGTGCTGGGGGGGGATGATGTGTGCTGGGGGGATGATGTGTGCATGTGTGCTGGGGGGGATGATGTGTGCTGGGGGGGATGATGTGTGCTGGGGGGGATGATGTGTGCATGTGTCCTAGGGGGGGGGATGATGTGTGCTGGGGGGGATGATGTGTGCTGGGGGGGATGATGTGTGCATGTGTGCTGGGGGGGATGATGTGTGCATGTGTGCTGGGGGGAATGATGTGTGCATGTGTGCTGGGGGGATGATGTGTGCATGTGTGCTGGGGGGGATGATGCGTGCTGGGGGGGATGATGTGTGCTGGGGGGGATGATGTGTGCTGGGGGGGATGATGTGTGCTGGGGGGATGATGTGTGCTGGGGGGGATGTGTGCATGTGTGCTGGGGGGATGATATGTGCATGTGTGCTGGGGGATGATGTGTGCTGGGGGGGATGATGTGTGGATGTGTGCTGGGGGGGATGATGTGTGCTGAGGGGGATGATGTGTGCTGGGGGGGATGATGTGTGCTGGGGGGGGATGATGTGTGCATGTGTGCTGGGGGGGATGATGTGTGCTGGGGGGGATGATGTGTGCTGGGGGGGGATGATGTGTGCTGGGGGGGATGATGTGTGCATGTGTCCTGGGGGGGGGATGATGTGTGCATGTGTGCTGGGGGGGGGTGATGTGTGCTGGGGGGGGATGATGTGTGCGGGGGGGGTGATGTGTGCTGGGGGGGATGATGTGTGCTGGGGGGGGGATGATGTGTGCATGTGTGCTGGGGGGGATGATGTGTGCTGGGGGGGATGATGTGTGCTGGGGGGGGATGATGTGTGCTGGGGGGGGGGGATGATGTGTGCTGGGGGGATGATGTGTGCTGGGGGGGATGATGTGTGCATGTGTCCTGGGGGGGGATGATGTGTGCTGGGGGGGGGGGATGATGTGTGCTGGGGGGGGATGATGTGTGCTGGGGGGGGGATGATGTGTGCTGGGGGGGATGATGTGTGCTGGGGGGGATGATGTGTGCTGGGGGGGATGATGTGTGCATGTGTGCTGGGGGGGATGATGTGTGCTGGGGGGGATGATGTGTGCATGTGTGCTGGGGGGGATGATGTGTGCTGGGGGGGATGATGTGTGCATGTGTGCTGGGGGATGATGTGTGCTGGGGAGGATGATGTGTGCTGGGGGGGATGATGTGTGCTGGGGGGATGATGTGTGCATGTGTGCTGGGGGATGATGTGTGCTGGGGGGGGATGATGTGTGCTGGGGGGATGATGTGTGCTGGGGGGATGATGTGGGCTGGGGGGGATGTGTGCATGTGTGCTGGGGGGGATGATGTGTGCATGTGTGCTGGGGGATGATGTGTGCTGGGGGAGATGATGTGTGCTGGGGGAGATGATGTGGGCTGGGGGGGGATGTGTGCATGTGTGCTGGGGGGGATGATGTGTGCATGTGTGCTGGGGGATGATGTGTGCTGGGGGGGATGATGTGTGCATGTGTGCTGGGGGACGATGTGTGCTGGGGGGATGATGTGTGCATGTGTGCTGGGGGGGATGATGTGTGCATGTGTGCTGGGGGGGATGATGTGTGCTGGGGGGATGATGTGTGCATGTGTGCTGGGGGGGATGATGTGTGCTGGGGGGAGGATGTGTGCTGGGGGGAGGATGTGTGCTGGGGGGATGATGTGTGCATGTGTGCTGGGGGGATGATGTGTGCTGGGGGGATGATGTGTGCATGTGTGCTGGGGGGGATGATGTGTGCATGTGTGCTGGGGGGGATGATGTGTGCTGGGGGGATGATGTGTGCTGGGGGGGATGATGTGTGCATGTGTGCTGGGGGGGATGATGTGTGCTGGGGGGGATGATGTGTGCATGTGTGCTGGGGGGGATGATGTGTGCTGGGGGGGATGATGTGTGCATGTGTGCTGGAGGATGATGTGTGCTGGGGGGGATGATGTGTGCTGGGGGGATGATGTGTGCATGTGTGCTGGGGGATGATGTGTGCTGGGGGGGATGATGTGTGCTGGGGGGATGATGTGGGCTGGGGGGATGTGTGCATGTGTGCATGTGTGCTGGGGGGGATGATGTGTGCATGTGTGCTGGGGGATGATGTGTGCATGTGTGCTGGGGGATGATGTGTGCTGGGGGAGATGATGTGTGCTGGGGGAGATGATGTGGGCTGGGGGGGATGTGTGCATGTGTGCTGGGGGGGATGATGTGTGCATGTGTGCTGGGGGATGATGTGTGCTGGGGGGGATGATGTGTGCATGTGTGCTGGGGGACGATGTGTGCTGGGGGATGATGTGTGCATGTGTGCTGGGGGGGATGATGTGTGCTGGGGGGATGATGTGCATGTGTGCTGGGGGGGATGATGTGTGCTGGGGGGAGGATGTGTGCTGGGGGGAGGATGTGTGCTGGGGGGATGATGTGTGCATGTGTGCTGGGGGGATGATGTGTGCTGGGGGGATGATGTGTGCAGGTGTGCTGGGGGGGATGATGTGTGCTGGGGGGATGATGTGTGCTGGGGGGGGATGATGTGTGCTGGGGGGGATGATGTGTGCTGGGGGGGATGATGTGTGCTGGGGGGGATGATGTGTGCATGTGTGCTGGGGGGGATGATGTGTGCATGTGTGCTGGGGGGGATGATGTGTGCATGTGTGCTGGGGGGGATGATGTGTGCATGTGTGCTGGGGGGATGATGTGTGCTGGGGGGATGATGTGTGCTGGGGGGGATGATGTGTGCATGTGTGCTGGGGGGATGATGTGTGCTGGGGGGGATGATGTGTGCTGGGGGGGGGGATGATGTGTGCTGGGGGAGATGATGTGTGCATGTGTGCTGGGGGGGATGATGTGTGCATGTGTCCTGGGGGGGGATGATGTGTGCATGTGTGCTGGGGGGGATGATGTGTGCGGGGGGGGTGATGTGTGCTGGGGGGGATGATGTGTGCTGGGGGGGGGATGATGTGTGCATGTGTGCTGGGGGGGATGATGTGTGCTGGGGGGGATGATGTGTGCTGGGGGGGGGGATGATGTGTGCTGGGGGGATGATGTGTGCTGGGGGGGATGATGTGTGCTGGGGGGGATGATGTGTGCTGGGGGGGATGATGTGTGCATGTGTGCTGGGGGGGATGATGTGTGCTGGGGGGGATGATGTGTGCATGTGTGCTGGGGGGGATGATGTGTGCTGGGGGGGATGATGTGTGCATGTGTGCTGGGGGATGATGTGTGCTGGGGGGGATGATGTGTGCTGGGGGGATGATGTGTGCATGTGTGCTGGGGGATGATGTGTGCTGGGGGGGGATGATGTGTGCTGGGGGGATGATGTGTGCTGGGGGGATGATGTGTGCTGGGGGGATGATGTGGGCTGGGGGGGATGTGTGCATGTGTGCTGGGGGGGATGATGTGTGCATGTGTGCTGGGGGATGATGTGTGCTGGGGGAGATGATGTGTGCTGGGGGAGATGATGTGGGCTGGGGGGGATGTGTGCATGTGTGCTGGGGGGGATGATGTGTGCATGTGTGCTGGGGGATGATGTGTGCTGGGGGGGATGATGTGTGCATGTGTGCTGGGGGACGATGTGTGCTGGGGGGATGATGTGTGCATGTGTGCTGGGGGGGATGATGTGTGCATGTGTGCTGGGGGGATGATGTGTGCTGGGGGGATGATGTGTGCATGTGTGCTGGGGGGGATGATGTGTGCTGGGGGGAGGATGTGTGCTGGGGGGATGATGTGTGCATGTGTGCTGGGGGGATGATGTGTGCTGGGGGGATGATGTGTGCATGTGTGCTGGAGGGGATGATGTGTGCATGTGTGCTGGGGGGGATGATGTGTGCTGGGGGGGATGATGTGTGCTGGGGGGGATGATGTGTGCATGTGTGCTGGGGGGGATGATGTGTGCTGGGGGGGATGATGTGTGCATGTGTGCTGGAGGATGATGTGTGCTGGGGGGGATGATGTGTGCTGGGGGGATGATGTGTGCATGTGTGCTGGGGGATGATGTGTGCTGGGGGGGATGATGTGTGCTGGGGGGATGATGTGGGCTGGGGGGGATGTGTGCATGTGTGCTGGGGGGGATGATGTGTGCATGTGTGCTGGGGGATGATGTGTGCTGGGGGAGATGATGTGTGCTGGGGGAGATGATGTGGGCTGGGGGGGGATGTGTGCATGTGTGCTGGGGGGGATGATGTGTGCATGTGTGCTGGGGGATGATGTGTGCTGGGGGGGATGATGTGTGCATGTGTGCTGGGGGACGATGTGTGCTGGGGGGATGATGTGTGCATGTGTGCTGGGGGGGATGATGTGTGCTGGGGGGATGATGTGTGCATGTGTGCTGGGGGGGGATGATGTGTGCTGGGGGGATGATGTGTGCTGGGGGGAGGATGTGTGCTGGGGGGATGATGTGTGCATGTGTGCTGGGGGGATGATGTGTGCTGGGGGGATGATGTGTGCATGTGTGCTGGGGGGGATGATGTGTGCTGGGGGGATGATGTGTGCTGGGGGGGATGATGTGTGCTGGGGGGGATGATGTGTGCTGGGGGGGATGATGTGTGCATGTGTGCTGGGGGGGATGATGTGTGCTGGGGGGGATGATGTGTGCATGTGTGCTGGGGGGGATGATGTGTGCTGGGGGGATGATGTGTGCTGGGGGGATGATGTGTGCTGGGGGGATGATGTGTGCTGGGGGGGATGATGTGTGCATGTGTGCTGGGGGGATGATGTGTGCATGTGTGCTGGGGGGATGATGTGTGCTGGGGGGGATGATGTGTGCTGGGGGGGATGATGTGTGCATGTGTGCTGGGGGGGATGATGTGTGCTGGGGGGGGGGATGATGTGTGCTGGGGGGGATGCAATCCCTGCACCCTGTCAGCCCCAACCTCCTTGCACTCTGTCAGCGCTCTGTTTGCCCCCCCCCATCCCTGCACCCTGTCTGACCCCCCATCCCTGATCCCTGCACCCTGTCTGACCCCCCATCCCTGATCCCTGCACCCTGTCTGACCCCACATCCCTGATCCCTGCACCCTGTCTGACCCCCCATCCCTGATCCCTGCACCCTGTCTAACCCCCCATCCCTGATCCCTGCACCCTGTCTGACCCCCATCCCTGATCCCTGCACCCTGTCTAACCCCCCATCCCTGATCCCTGTCTGACCCCCCATCCCTGATCCCTGCACCCTGTCTGACCCCCCATCCCTGATCCCTGCACCCTGTCTAACCCCCCATCCCTGATCCCTGCACCCTGTCTAACCCCCCATCCCTGATCCCTGCACCCTGTCTGACCCCCCCATCCCTGATCCCTGCACCCTGTCTGCCCCCCCATCCCTGATCCCTGTCTACCCATCCCTCCCCTGTCTGACCCCCCATCCCTGATCCCTGCACCCTGTCTGACCCCCCATCCCTGATCCCTGCACCCTGTCTGACCCCCATCCCTGATCCCTGCACCCTGTCTGACCCCCCATCCCTGATCCCTGCACCCTGTCTGACCCCCCATCCCTGATCCCTGCACCCTGTCTGACCCCCCATCCCTGATCCCTGCACCCTGTCTAACCCCCCATCCCTGATCCCTGCACCCTGTCTTACCCCCATCCCTGATCCCTGCACCCTGTCTAACCCCCCCATCCCTGCACCCTGTCTAACCCCCCCATCCCTGCACCCTGTCTGACCCCCCATCCCTGATCCCTGCACCCTGTCTGACCCCCCATCCCTGATCCCTGCACCCTGTCTGACCCCCCATCCCTGATCCCTGCACCCTGTCTAACCCCCCATCCCTGATCCCTGCACCCTGTCTGACCCCCCATCCCTGATCCCTGCACCCTGTCTGACCCCTCATCCCTGATCCCTGCACCCTGTCTGCCCCCCCATCCCTGATCCCTGCACCCTGTCTGACCCCCCCATCCCTTATCCCTGCACCTTGTCTAACCCCACATCCCTGATCCCTGCACCCTGTCTAACCCCACATCCCTGATCCCTGCACCCTGTCTAACCCCCCATCCCTGATCCCTGCACCCTGTCTGACCCCCCATCCCTGATCCCTGCACCCTGTCTGCCCCCACATCCCAGCAGTATTATTTGGTACCAATGCGTAGATATATTTTGTGGCCATATGTAGGGGGCTTGTGCTCCTGATCTTTTAAGACCCCAGCAACACTCCTCTCAGACCACCTTCTTTATTTAACTATGACTGTGTAGTGGTTTAATGTCTAAGCACTTGAGGCCCCACTTTTAAATTGTGCCCAGGGCCACATTTGACCTAAAACCGACCCTGGCCCTTGGGTTCCATCGTTTTTATTTAAATTAATAGTGCACGGAAGTTGGCTGGCGTGAGATGTATCCAAAGAGACCCAGCTTTCCAGAATTATCCCAGAGCCACCCAGTTACTTCAAAGACATCAGTCAAAAATACGTCCCATGTTTTTTGGTTAATGGGGGGCCCAGACACTCCGGCTGTATGGGGCCCCGAAATTTCTGATGGCGGCCCTGGCCTCAATAGTTCAGTTGATTTATGGTTGGCTGAAGGATCAGAGGGTTTTTGGTAGTGGAAATACATACAACCATTCCAACACTATCCAAGGTACCGTGGTTTGCAATAAATTAGAATATCAACATTTTTTTTTTTCCAGTAATTCAATTCAAAAAGTGACCTCATTTATTCTATAGTCATTACATACAGAGTGAACTTTTTCTAGCATTTATTTATGTTAAAGTTGATGATTATGGATTACAGCCAAGAAAAACCCAAAAGTCAGTATTTCAGAAAATTTGAATATTTAACCCAAAACACCTGCAGAGGCTTCCTAAGTGTTATAAATTGTCCCTTGGTCCCCAGTATGCAACACAATCATGGGGAAGATTCACAAAAAGTGGACTACTGCTGGAGTCAGTGCTTCAAAAGCCACCACATACAGACATCTGCAGGACATGGGCCAAACAACGCCAGAAGCGTCTTATCTGGGCCAAGGAAAAGAAGAACTGGACTGGTGATCAGTGGTCCAAGATGCTGATTTCAGATGAAAGTAAATTTTGCATTTAATTTGGAAATCTAGGTCCCAGAGTCTGAAGGAAGAGTGGAGAGGCACAATCCAAGCTGCTTGCGGTCTAGTGTGAAGTTTCCACAATCAGTGATGGTTCGGGGAGCCATGTCATCTGCTGGTGTAGTTTCACTGGGTTTCATCAACACCAAAGTCATCGCTGCCGTCTACCAGGAAATTTTAAAGCACTTCATGCTTCCCTGTAGTGAAAAGATTTTTGGAGATGGAATTTTCATCTTCCAGCAGGATTTGGCACCTGTCCACACAGCCAAAAGTACCAATACCTGGTTTACTGACCATAGCATCACTGTGCTTGATTGGCCAGCAAACTTGCCAGACCTAGTCTGAATCCTGGAATTCCAGGCAGTAACTGGGTTGTCTCCTCCTTCCCCACAAATCAGGAAAGCACAAGGAATCAAATGCGGAAGGTTCAACAAGGGTCTAGGGAACCTAAGATTTTCCGCTGTTCGATCCTCTCTACATGCCACACCACATTGATGCCGTCATTAATGCAAAAGGTGCCCCGACCAAGTATTAAGGGCATTTACTGTATAGACTTTTCATTTGGTCGACATTTCTGTGTTAAAAACATTTTTTTCAGTTGGTTTTATATAATATTTATTGCAAACCACTGTCTAATGTCTCCAGTGTCATTTTTACCCCCTTTAGCCTCTCTGTAGCTCTGATGCCTTCACTTTCTGTAAGTGGGCACCAGTGTAATCATGGAACAGGAAGCAGCTGCATTTTAAGTAAGTGCATTGCAGTCTGGTCCTTGGTAACTCCCTAGTTACCACAGCTTACTTCTCCAGTCCCCTTTACTGAGCTGTATACAAAATAGTCCCTCACACACAGCTTCTGAGATCTCACTAATACATGGTGCTGTGGCATCTAATTTCCCTTAATTTTCTTCTCCACTGTCCCCAACAATTTATCCTTCTTATTTGTGTTTCATATTTACTTCACTTTACATATACACTGTATATGTAAGGAAAGAAAAATAGTTGTACTCATAGAATATTCAATCTCTCCCAATTACAAAAACAGGACGCTGTGTAAAATGTGAATAAAGACACAATGCATTGATTTGCAATTCTCAATGACCCATATACTTTATTTACAATAGAAATTAGAACACATAGATGTTGAAAGTAAGACAATCTACTATTTCTTGGGGAAAAAAATATCTCATAAACTTGCTTAAAGCAACACATAATAACACATACTAAATGTGTGAGAATTGAGCAAGACAACTTGTGGAGTTTTGGGATAGGAATGCTTTCCTCTGAAAACTACCCAAGTGGCAAAAAAAAGTTTTTTTTTAATATACTGCACTCCAAATTATTATGCAAATTTGATTTAAGTGTCATAATAATGTAATTTTTTTTTTGTTTACCAATTAAACCTATATATATTATTGTGTCTCTGGGCTCTTTGGATCACTGAAATTAATTTGATACACCTGTGATGATTTGTTAGCTAGGTGAGCCCAATTAAAGGAAAACTTCTTGCTTACCTATAATGATGTCCTTTCTGTTGCTTGAAGTTTGAGCGTCCATGGATACGACCACACCTGGTTGGTTCCATGCACAATTCCTATTGGATTAGAATGGGTCTTGCACACAGTACGACCCAGCGTGGGCGCATCCATAGATCCCCAAACTTCTAGCGGCAGAATGGATTTAAAGCCGATCGTGACAGCATACATCATGACCAGTACACTGTAAGAAGAACGTTCAACATTATGAGGCAAGGCACTGGTTCCAAGCAATATGGGAAATAAAAGGGATCTCTGTTAATGAAAAACATCAAGTAGTGCAATGCCTTGGACAAGGTATGAAAATATTAGATATTTCATCTTTTCATCTTCATCTTTTTGTAGTGAAAATACGGCCATAATTAGCCCTGAAACTGAGCTGCAGCACAGAGGCCAAGACCATACAGAGGCTTCACAAGACAGGTTCTGCTCAGAACCAAAGCAGTTGAGTGCACATGCTCAGCACATATGCGGAGGTTGTTGAGTTCTGCCAGCATTGCTGCAGTTAAAGGGATAGGTGGTCTGCCTATCAGTGCTCAGACCATACACACACACACACACAGCATCAAATAGGTCTGCATGGCTAGCATTCTAGAAGGGATGCACAAGAAACCCTGCCTTGCCAAAGGAACTGCGGGGAAAGGTGCTAAACTGGCCAAGCATGTTTCCAGACATTAACGCTATTAAGTATATGTGGGGCATCCTCAAATTGAAGGTGGAGGAGCGCAAAGTCTTTAACATCTACATCTGTGATGTTGCCACAGAGGAGTGTAAGAGGATTCCAGTGGCAATCTGTAAAGCTCTCATGAACTCAATGTCCAAGAAAGTTAACGCAGTACTGGAAAATAATGGTGACCAAATTTACAATTAGGGTATGTGCACACTGAGGAAAACACATGGAGGACTTGCGGCAGATTCCGCCACTCATCCCTGCGTGCTCCTGCTTCACTCTCCGCCTGTGCCATAGACACCATTCTATGATTCCGCCATCCACCCAAAGTATGAGCCCATTCATTCTGCCAGTCCATCTGCTGCAAACACCCAAAAGGAAAAGGGAAACAGGTATGTATGAACTGCACAACCACAATAAATAATGTAAAAATGTCAATTAACAATTACACTTAAAGAGAACCTATCACCTAAAACTCACTGTCCCTATTATCAATGTGCATCTCTCCCCTAAGACTATATAAAGATACAGACTGCCTTTGCAGTTTGTATCTTATCCCTTTACCCAATCCTCTTTTTCGTTGCATGAAGGCCGGGCGCTGCCATCTTGATGACGTCGCTGGAACGCAAGTGACGTCATCAAGATGGTGGCACCCGGTCTTCGTGCAGCGAAAAAGAGGATTGGGTAAAGGATAAGATACAGACTGCAAAGGCAGTCATTACTTGCGTTCCACCGCTGGAAAGCAAGTGACGTAATCACTTGCTGCAGCAGACAAGAGGATCAGGTAAAGTATAAGATAAAGACTGCAAAGGCAGTCTGTATCTTCCGTTTGTCTATTTATCAGGATACAGACTGCCTTTACAGGGGGGTACAGGTTGACACCAGTCTGGGATGGGGGGAGACACATAAGACAGTGTCTATTTAGGGGTCTGATCTGGTTGTACATTATTCCATACTTAACCCCTCTCCAAATATATATATCACATATATATAAACCTTACCTACTACCTGCAGGGGTAGGGAACTTTGGCTCTCCAGCTGTTGCAGAACTACAACTCCCATCATGTGTGGACAGCCAAAGTTTTAGCTTTGACTGTCCATGTATGATGGTAGTTATAGTTTTGCAACAGCTGGGGAGCCAAGGTTCCCTACGCCGATCTATAAAGCCCCTGTATCTGTATATACTGCAACCATGATACAAGAGTCATTTTCCTAAATTATTTCTATTTTGAGTTTGGTGACGGAATATCTTACTGGAGGTGATGGAATACCTTACTGGAGGTGTTACTGCTGTTGTCTCCGCTGCTGGGTGGAGTTGATGGAACCCCGGGAAATCCTAGGTTCTATAGAACTCAAACATTCATGAACCTGTCGCATTAGATTGCTGATGCCTTCCCGGTCTGTGGGGAAGGAGGAGAGTGCCCGGGTACTGACTGGAATTCTGGGATTCAGCCTAGGTAATAGCCGGGCAGTCTCCTCCTTCCCCACGGACCGGGAAGACATCAGCAATCTAATGCGGCAGGTTTGTAAATGTTCGAGTTCAATTGAACCTAGGATTTCCCGAGGTTTGATCGACTCTACTGCTGAGTGTACCTGTGCATTAGGAGACGGCACCATAGAATCACATTACACTGGGTGTCACACTGGAGATAGATCAGAAAGCTTCGCCTCCTAATTCACAGGAACAGACAGCAGGGAGCGGAGACAACGGCGTCTCCACAGGTACAGACAGCAGGGAGCGGAGACAATGGCGCCTCCACAGGTACAGACAGCAGGGAGCGGAGACAACAGCACCTCCACAGATACAGACAGCAGGGAGCGGAGAAAACGGCGCCTCTACAGGTACAGACAGCAGGGAGCTGAGACAACGGTGCCTCTATTAAGGTACTTAGGGATCAAATTTTAAATGGAAAAAATTGAAGTACTTTAAAAAATGCTGATTGAGCCCAGAGCTGCCTGATTATCATTCTTCATAGAAACATTCCAGGTACACAGTAAATATGACATTATTTATCCCATAGTGTGAACACCACACTAGTGCTCTAAACTTCATAAAAAAAAATAAAAAAATACTGTATATGTTATATACCAGCAGTGAAAGGACGACATGGGCGCAAAATTGAATCTTTGTCCCGGGTGCAGGAGACCCTAGCTACACCTCTGGGCCTGTGGTTGAGTCAGGTAGTGCACTGAAGCCACATATGGGGGATTTCTAGAAAAACTGGAATAAGGGGAATAAATAGTGAGTGGTATTTCTCAGTTAGTATTTGCTGTGTTAGAGGAAAAAAATTATTAAAATAGAATATCTGCCAAAAAAAATTTACATTTTAAGGGCAAAACAGGCTGCAGAGGCAAGGGTCCTAACAGGAGATGTTCCTGATGATTGGAAAACAGCCAATGTTATATCCATCTACAAGAAGGGTAGTAGAAAAAAAGCCCAATACATACGGGCCAGTTAGCTTGACATCTGTACTACTAAAAATTATGGAAATTTCTAAAAAAAATAATGGATCACTTAGGAATTAACAATTTGATGGATCCAAATCAGAATGGCTTTACTGCGGGCAGATCATGCCATATTAATCTCATTTATATAAAAGCAACCTGCAAGTGCTAGTACTTACCATATACAGTCTCCCCGTGGTATACGCAAAAATTTTAAAATGAGGTAAATAGCAAACCATCTGACCAAAAGAGTGTACCATCTCATCACTTTAAGGTGAACCTCATAAAGATGGTCCTACACTAACAATGGACATTTTTTGTTTTTTGTGTTTCATTTAAAAGGGCCCTAGGTAGTGATTTCTGACAGCCTTAGGCTATGTTCACACTATGTATCTGTGCGGCTGTATTTTTTACGCGGCTGGAAATGTGCGGCTGAAACTACGACCGTGGGAAAAAATAGACATGTGGCTGAAAACATACGGTCATTTACTTGGAAATCTGGTTCAACTAAAAATAACAAATAAAATCTTTAGAAAGTGATGCAAACACCTCTGGATGCATCTGGGAAAGCAGGGAAACAGTTTACAGGAATCGCTATTACCGGGGTTTGCGATCCTCTGCAGTATGCCGATGCCGATGCCTCTCATGGTTAATATATTTAATGAATAAAACACATTTTCATTGTAATATGGTCCCTTTCGTTGTTCAATAATTAAATTTAAACGAATCCATCATTTTGCAATTAAATATACTGTTAAAATAAATATATATATATATATAAATGTATATTTATATATATATACTAGAAAATGTACCCGGCGCTGCCCGGGTATAAATTGTCAGTGTGTTAATTAGATTTGTTCTAAGGTGCCCAGGAGGCCAAGCTAAAGGTATTGTTTTATCTGAGTTAATCAGTGGAATTAGTGTATACCTGTAGGGCATAGTTGGAGGGGTTCTTTATACCCACAATGTATAATTTTTAGGGGTCTCGCATATCTGTAGTGCATAGTTGAGGGGGCTGTATACCTATAGTGTATAGTTGAGGGAGGTCCTGTATACCTGCAGTGTACAGTTGGTGAAGGTCCTGTATACCTGTACTGTATAGTTCGGGGGTCCTGTATACCTGTAGTATATAGTTGGTGCTGTATACCTGTAATGTATAGTTGGTGGAGGTCTTGTATACCTGTAGTTTATAGTTTGAGGGTCCTGGATACCTGTAGTGTATAATTGGTGGAGGTCTTGTATACCTGTAGTATATAGTTCGGGGGTCCTGTATACCTGTAGTAAATAGTTTGAGGGTCCTGTATAACTATAGTATAGAGTTGGTGGAGGTCCTGTATACCTGTAGTGTATAGTTTGGGGTCCTATATACCTGTAGTATATAGCTGGTGGAGTTCCTGTATACCGGTAGTATATTTGGGGTCCTGTATACTTGTAGTATAGAGTTGGTGAAGGTGCTGTATACCTGTATTATAGAGTTGGTGTAGGTCCTGTATACCTGTAGTGTATGGTTTTGAGGTCCTGTATACCTGTAGTGTATAGTTTGGGGTCCTATATACCTGTAGTATATAGTTGGTGGAGTTCCTGTATACCTGTAGTGTATAGTTTTGGGGTCCTGTATACCTGTAGTGTATAGTTTGGGGTCCTGTATACCTGTAGTATATAGTTGGTGGAGGTCCTGTATACCTGAAGTATATAGTTGGTGGAGGTCCTGTATACCTGTAGTATATAGTTTTGGGGTCCTGTATACCTGTAGTGTAAAGTTTGGGGTCCTGTATACCTGTAGTATATAGTTTTGTGGAGGTCCCGTGCACTTGTAGTGTATAGTTTTGGGGTCCTGTATACCTGTAGTGTCCTGTATACCTGCAGGGTTGTATTTACCCGTATGGCAGTGTTATTCAGTCACAGTGTGTCGGTATTGGTCATGTCTGGTATGGGGGTGTTATCCAGTCACAGTATGGCGGTATTGGTCAGGTCTGGTGTGGCGGTGTTATCCAGTCACGGTATGGTGGTATTGGTGAGGTCTGGTATAGCGGTGTTATCCAGTCACAGTATGGCAGTATTGGTCAGGTCTGATATGATGGTGTTATCCAGTAACAGTATGGTGGTATTGGTCAGGACTGGTGTGGCGGTGTTACCCAGTCACAGTTTGCCGGTATTGGTCAGGTCTGGTATGGCAGTGTTATCCAGTCACAGTATGGCGGTATTGGTCAGGTCTGGTATGACAGTGTTATCCAGCACAGTATGGCGGTATTGGTCAGGTCTAGTATGGCAGTGTTATCCAGTCACAGTATGGCGGTATTGGTCAGGTCTGGTATGACAGTGTTATCCAGCACAGTATAGCGGTATTGGTCAGGTCTGGTGTGGCGGTGTTATCCATTCACAGTATGGCGGTATTGGTCAGGTCTTATATGACAGTGTTATCCAGTCACAGTATGGCGGTATTGGTCAGGTCTGGTGTGGCAGTGTTATCCAGTCACAGTATGGCGGTATTGGTCAGGTCTGGTGTGGCACTGTTATCCAGTCACAGTATGGCGGTATTGGTCAGGTCTGGTGTGGCGGTGTTACCCAGTCACAGTATGGCGGTATTGGTCAGGTCTGGTATGGAGGTGTTATCCAGTCACAGTATGGCGGTATTGGTCAGGTCTGGTATGGAGTTGTTATCCAGTCACAGTATGGCAGTATTGGTCTGGTATGGCAGTGTTATCCAGTCACAGTATGGCGGTATTGGTCAGGTCTGGTATGACAGTGTTATCCAGCACAGTATGGCAGTATTGGTCAGGTCTGGTGTAGCAGTGTTACCCAGTCACAGTTTGGTATACCTGTTGTGCCCTGTATATACATGTACTGTATGGATGGAGTAAGGGGCCCTGTATATACATGTACTGTATGGATGGAGTAGGGGGTCCTGTATATACATGTACTGTATAGATGGAGTAGGGGGTCCTGTATATACATGTACTGTATATATGGAGTAGGGGGTCCTATATACATGTACTGTATGGATGGAGTAGGGGGTCCTGTATATACATGTACTGTATAGATGGAGTAGGGGGCCCTGTATATACATGTACTGTATAGATGGAGTAGGGGGTCCTGTATATACATGTACTGTATAGATGGAGTAGGGGGCCCTGTATATACATGTACTGTATAGATGGAGTAGGGGGCCCTGTATAATACATGTACTGTATAGATGGAGTAGGGGGTCTACCAGTTATTACTGTGGATGTTGTGAGGCAGCTTCCCTAGCAACCATTGCTCCCTGTGAAAATGAAAGCAGTAATGCTATTGGTTGCTAAGGCTCCAACTGCCGTGTCTGCTGCAGCTAATTATATCACCTGTGTTTGCAGTAAGGAGATTTTCCCATTCATCTCTATGGGGCGCCTCTCTTTCCTCTCCCCCTCCCCTCCTGTACATCTGGCGGGGACGGGACCTTCGCAATTACCTTCCCGGGCACCCAATGTATCTGTGTGCCAAATTTGGGGTCAAACGGTTCAGGCGTTTGGAAGTCTATAGAGGCCAGACAGACAGACAGACAGACTTTGATTTTTATGATATAGATATTTTTTGACATTATATTTAATTGCACAATGATGGATTTGTTTAAATTAAATTATTGAACAACGAAACTGATTTTATTACAACAAAAATGTGTTTTATTAATTAAATATTAATTAGTACAGGAAGCTCCATTAAGCCTTTAATTCATATTCGCGGTAAATAGAACATTCTGTACTAATCAACACTTTACTTTAATTAAAACATCAAATGTTTCTTCTAATTATGTTATCACAATAGCATTCATAGAAGAAACATTTTGAATTATATGTGCGCTCAGCTGATTGGCTGGTTATAAAAATAGGGGGGACCCTATGCGGTGTTTTTTTTTTTTTAAATAAATAAATAATTTAAAAAAAACGCATAGGGTCCCCCCTATTTTTATAACCAGCCGGGTTAAAACCAAGCGACAGCAGCCTGGTAACACCAGGGTGGGAAGAGCCATTGGTTTAGGCCCTCCCCAGCCTAAATCTTACCAGCCTGCTACCGCCCCAGTCCAGGAGCGCCAATTTTGACGCTCCGGGACCACTGGCACCCGGCTCTTCCCAGTACCCCTGGTGGCATTGGGTACTGGGGTAATAATGGGGGGGGTTAGTGTTAGCCATTTTATACCGGCTAACATTAGGCCCCGACTTAGTAATGGATTCCGTCGACGTAGTCCACCGAATGCGACGTAATCCACAGGATACCGATATCTGAAAAACAAAAAGGCAGAAACACACAAAAAACACACAAACAGGAGCACAACACCCATCATTGTGAGCGGTGTTGTGCACCTTACAGTATGCAGCATCTTTACAGATCGCTTACAGTCTGGCCCCCAAGGGGTTAAGGGAGGATGTGTTGCATCCCCCTTAACCCCTTGGAGGTCAGACTGCACCCATCCCAGCAAGGAAGGGGTTAAGTGACCCCCCTTCCTTACTGGGATGGGTGCAGTGCTGGGGATGGGGTGGGGAGAGCTTTATACTCACCCCGATGTGTCCTCTTCGCTGGTCCGCAGCACAATGAAGTCACTGTACTGCGGACCGGCTCTTTATATGTGCGCTCAGCCGATCAGCCGATCAGCTGAGCGCACATATAATTCTAAATGTTTCTTTTAATAATGCTATTGTGATAACATAATTAGAAGAAACATTTGATGTTTTCATTAATATGAAATATGAATTAACGGCTTACTGGAGCTTCCTGTACTAATTAATATTTAATTAATAAAACACATTTTTGTTGTAATAAAATCAGTTTCGTTGTTCAATAATTTAATTCTAACAAATCCATCATTGTGCAATTAAATATACGGTCAAAAAATAAATATATATATATATATATATATATATATAAATATACATTTATTTATATATATATATATATATATATATATTTATTTTAACAGTATATTTAATTGCACAATGATGGATTCGTTAGAATTAAATTATTGAACAACGAAAGGGACTTTATTACAAAGAAAATGTGTTTTATTAATTTAATATATTAACTATTAGAGGCATCGGCAGTCGGCATTATTGCCGGCTATTTTTGAAGTACTCCGTACGGACCGCCTGTCAATCCACGGCCGTGAATTTGCACAGTTCCAGCCGCAAACAATGGTCTTGTTCATTTTTTACGGGTCCGTTTATGATCGGGCCGTAGGCTCATACATAGTGTGCACTGTGCAGCCGTATATCGTATACTTTCCAGCGTACGCATGAACCGGAAAAATACGGCCGATGATTTACAGCCCGCAATACAGCCGCACAGATACATAGTGTGAACATAGCCTTAAAATGAGTCACCAGTGCAACCAGGCGGTGGGGAAAGCAAATCGTATGCTGGGGTGTATAGCTAGAGGTATAACCAGTAGGATGAATGGAACAAAAAAGTCTTTGTCAGCTCACCACTTTTAGTGCATTGCTTCATAAAATTCAATGTTGGATCCCAGCATGGAGCAGGTAGCTTGGTGCACCCAAAGCTTTTAGATGGTGAATACAATCAGGAAAAATTTGGATGTCCACCACACCAGTAGTATAAAAAATTATCCATCATAAAAAAACGATTATACCACACATTATTTTTTATGATGGACTATTGTATTACCGGATCTGTGGAAGTCTGGACTGTGTGGATTTGGATCAGTATCCTATAAAGTGCGATGTTGGTTGTTTGTTTAAAGTATAAAAAATTATACCAGTCGTCTTAAAACGTCACAAAATGTTAAAAGCACACCGACGCGTTTTAGGGAATATCCTTTAATCATGGCAATACATAATTGTACAATGACAGAATTTATATGCTTGTAAGACTAACAGTGTTACACAAAGGACCGCACCTGATTCGGTGAAACTTATGAAACACATGTCTCACTAAGAGAATACGAATGTTAACCTCTTATAATCCATAGTAGAAATATGTGTTAATAGAATAGATACAACATAACAGACGCATAGTGTGAGCACAATAAAATGTATGCAAGAATATAACACACATATAAGACAATATGAACACAATCATAAAGAACAGTGTAAGAATTAATCATATATATAATAAGGACAACTGTCTCGAGGCCCCACGTTTAAGCAAAATTATATTAACTCTTTCACGACCATGGGTCATTGATACCTTAATGCCCAGGTTGTTTTTGGACTTCAGCTTATGGGATCATTATGATCCCATAAGCTGAAGTCCCTAGGTCTGCCCCCTCTTCCCTGTCCCCTGGCACTGTTAGAAGCCTGTCACAGCGGCAGAGGAGAGAAGGGAGGGGGCAGAGCTCGCAGCCATGCGTCGTCAGCGGCCATCCCTCCCTTCCCCGCCGCCCTCCGTAGCCAGGTGGTCTTGTTCCACTCTCTGCTGAAACATGTCCATTGCGGATACATATAAATTTATTGGATGAAAAAAAGGATTAGGTATATTAGTATGACCATGTGTATTGTCAACTGTCACCCGATTAAGTCTAACATCTATTGTACACTTTGCTGTTCCGAAAACAACATAAATAGAGGGTTAGAACCTGTGCCCACATCATTAAGGTTACTATTCAAATTAGACACATTAGCATTAGTAGCAACAGCATTATCTAACAAAAAAAAAAATTTCACCGGGAGTAATCTCACAAATTTATTAACGTCCTGAATAGTTTGGCATAAGACAAAAGCCTATTGCAGACATACAGTATCTTCCGCGGCTGTGTGTGAGGCTTCCGGCTCCAGTCAGTCCCCATCAGCCAATCAGTGCTGCCGTGAACTGATTGGCTGATGGGGAGCAAGGGGAGTCGGGAGCCTTACACACAGCCACGGCGCCGAGCAGGTAATGTATACTGCGGGCTGGGGGCTGCAGGTGGCGAGGGGTTAAAAGGGCCGGGTCACATACTGGCACATACTGGCATACTGGAATGAAAAGAGTCAGAGGTAAGCTTATCTCATAGGGTAGAAAGTAGGGATAATGGACCTATTCCAGCACCAAATTCAAAATAAATGCATACCTCCCAAGTGTCCCTCTTCTGGAGGGACAGTTCCTACTTTTTGTACTTTTTTTGTCCCTCTTTTTGACCTAGCAATTAGATTTGCATTAACTTTTTATGTAGCTCAAGAAAGTGTCTGGTTTCTTCCTGTATAATAGAGCCAAACTTGCATATTATTCCATCATGTGGTGCAAGTTGGATCCTTAAAATTGTTATGTTCAGATAAATCATGTGACATTATGACCGCTTTCACACATCATTTCACACACCCATACACACATGTGTAGGTGTTACGGATCTGTTCTGGGGACATGACCCATGCGGACAGTTCCTGAAATACATTCCTAATCCTATCCATGGTTGCAGGTCTGCTAAGGTTACTGATGTATGTAAGGATGCAGTCACACATACAGGATCTGCTACAGATTTGCAGATACCAATGTAAAAAATGCATCAATCTGCAGCAGATCTTGTATGTGTGACAGTATTATTGAATTAAAAAGTATAGAAATGTCTGTAAAGTAGTCCTAGAGTCTGTAAATTTTCTCACAGTGAACCACAAGTGTCCCTCTTAGGTCTTCCAAATATTTGGGAGGTATGTAAGTGTACATAAGAAGAATGACTATTGTGCTTTCATTTCTCAAATAAATACTAAAGGTGCAGGGTCGATAAGTGTTCCAATTTATCAGCAGTAATGTGAAATACCATTTCCACTGTATTTATTTCAATACCGAAAAAAGCAGCAGAACAGAAACGCTGGATGACAGAATAAGGCTGGGTTCATATCAGCGTTTTTTTCCATTCATGGACTGTTCCATCTATATTAAAGGGGTAGTGCGGCGCTAAGAAATTATTCACAGAATAACACACATTACAAAGTTATACAACTTTGTAATGTATGTTATGTCTGTGAATCGCCCCCTTCCCGTGTCCCACCACCCCCGCACGTGTACCCGGAAGTGTTGGTGCATTATACATAACTGTCACATGCCGACCCCGTCCCCAATCTTCTGTGCCACGGCGCGGCCGCGTCATCAGCTGCTCAGCCGCGATTGGCTGAGCACAGTTATGCTCAGCCAATCGCAGCTGAGCATCTGATGACGCAGCAGAGGGCGGCCGGCACTCGGGACGATCGGAGAGCTTCGGCCGGCCGGCCGAAGATGACGTAGTGGCACAAGATGGCGGACGTGCGCGACACGGATCAGGTAATGTATAATGCACCAACACTTCCGGGTACACGGGTGGGGGTGGTGGGACACGGGAAGGGGGCGATTCACAGACATAACATACATTACAAAGTTGTATAACTTTGTAATGTGTGTTATTCTGTGAATAATTTCGCCGCACTACCCCTTTAAATTAACAGATAAACACAAACTGATGTAAAAACTTATGCAAACTGATTGCAAAGTATCAGTTGTTTTTAATGGTCCATTTGCATTTTGGCTTAAAGCATGAGTTTGCATATCAGTTTATATCTTGCTGGTTTCTCTCTTCTTCTGCGTATACTAAACTGAAGACCACGACTAACTTGCAAACAGACATGAGCGGAAACACCTTCTATTTAGATCCTTCATCATTGAATAAAATTGACTAAATAACAGAACTTCACTTTCCATTAGAGATCCTATGGACAAAATAATTGTGCATTAACAAATCAATTAGAATTAAAATCAATATAGCCGTGTCACAGAGGGGAAGGGATAACATTGCACTGAGGGTTGCGGGCCTGCCCCCAGTGCATAGATCTGGACAGGTGCACGGCCAAAGAACAACGCCGAGCACAGGAAACAGGCGGCAGTTCAAAAAGAGGACCATGCCACCAGGATATTGGTGGCTGAAGAGGTTGGATACCGCCCTAGAGTCCAGGAAAACATGGATACTGCCATAGACAAAAGAGAAGAGTTATGGCTAGAGATGAGCGAGTCCATCCGAACCCGAACGTTCGGTATTTGATTAGCTGGGGCTGCTGAACTTGGATAAAGCTCTAAGGTTGTCTGGAAAACATGGATACAACCAATGACTATATCCATGTTTTCCACATAGCCTTAGGGCTTTATCCAACTTCAGCAGCCACCGCTAATCAAATGCCGAAAATTCGGGTTCGGATCGACTCGAGCATGCTCCAGGTTCGCTCATCTCTACTTATGTCCAGGGTCCTTAAGGGGTTAATTTGATATAACGTGTACTCTTTATGTTTCTGATGGGGTAGGGGGTATGACACAACTGCATTCACTTTTAGTCACTGTGACAGGTTGTGGCCATGTAGGCACCTTGTATTCCCCTAGCCTAACACTATATGTAGGTGCAGCACTCTGGTGACACAGGTCTTCCTAGCCGAGGAAATACTATGATACATTAGAAAAACGCAGCAGTGCCATTGTCCAAAGACTCTTTCCGTTTATCGTCAGGTACGTGACTACACCAAGTCTTCTTCTTCCCGCTTTTTCTCATGTAATAAGCTGTTACCGTGGAGACCGTGCTACCACGTGCTCCTGCCTCTGTAGCGCGCCTCCTCTCTCAGGTAGATACGTAACATCTGACAGAGGGGCGTGGCCGCAGCGTGGTGAACACAACCAAAAGCTGGAAATGATTGGCTGATAGAGGAAGTCTGCCTAGGCTCACTCCATGCCGCTAACCAATAGGAGCCCGAGCCGCTCCTCAAACGTATGTAGTGCGTAGCACGGGTAGCCAATCAGAGCTCTGGAACTGGATCGCTCGGTGTTTGCGTGACAGCAAGGACTTCACTGTCCCGGTGCTGAATAGAGGAAGACTTCAACCTATAAAGAGACCGTCACATCTACAGCGCACTGACAGACGGCTCGTAACCTGGGAGAGGTGAGCGACCCATATACTGTCTATAGGTGTATGCATGGTTATATGGAGGGATTTAGGAAAAGTTATGTCTTATGGATAACTATATACACACTGATCTCTCATAAGGATATACATAATAGATATATATTAGATATAGTGAAACTAAGCTGATTGTGTGTGTGTGTATATATATATTATAGAGGTGTTATATAAGATTGCATGTTCCCTATTAGGTATGGCAGGTATGCTTGTAGGTGTATGCTGGTTGGCATACTGGAGTATCCACGTGACATGTGAGATGCACATGGGTCCCAGTTCACACTTGGCAGTAGTGTCACCGTTTCTTCAAGGTTATAGTGATTTCCTGAGATGTCGCACATCTTTGAGGGAAGAACACATTTTATGGAAGTTATGGTGGCAGTACTGTGATTTGTGTGTTCTGTGTGAATACATTTAGGCTGTGTTCACACGCTGCAGTCGCAGCAACAACGTGGCTTTTGGCGTAATTTAGCGAAATAGTGAAAATGGCAGCTTCTTTGTTGTGAAGAAGGAAACTGACAAAAAAGTGTGTGTGTGTGTGTGTGCAGCATCCGTGCATGGAGTTTCTACAGTGGGTCTAGCGTTTGTGACTACGTCCATAAGTATTTGGAATCTGAATGGGACTCTGAACCATGACCGACCACATTTCAGAGACCCGTCCAGGCTCTGGCTCTGCATTGGCTGCCTGTTCTGGCTGGTTGCTGCCATAGAACCCGATGGAAGCCCACAAGCACAGTGTGCATGCAGCCTGACTTTTCTATGGTCTAGATGTGCCGTGTTTGCTGCACTTTTCTTCTTTCACTTGGATAAGGTAAAACCTCTACATAGGAAACTCCTAAGAAATAACATGTGGCTCTGCTACTTGACATGCAGTTTTAGGGGTAGTAGTACCATTACTGCTATTCTCTGCATGTAAATAAGGGCTAAAAGGTCATTCCTCCTGCAGAAGTAGTTGCAAATTCAAGTTGCCTATAGACTGTAGAGTTATATATAACTAGATTATGTCTTAGTGGGTCTCTCAATCTTACACAGCTGCTTACTTTTATTTGTCTTTATATTGCAGGAACCCCTGGAATCTACACCTGTGTCTCTCTCTTTATGTATTAGTAACCAGAAATGGCTTCAAACGACAGTATTCTTAGCTCAGCTTATCTTGCTGTTGAGTATATAGACTCTTTACTACCAGACAATCCCCTGCAGGGGCCATTTAAATATGCCTGGACCTACATGCTGGACAACTATACCAAGTTCCAGATTGCTACATGGGGATCCCTCATTGTCCACGAGTTCATTTACTTCCTCTTCTGTTTACCCGGTTTTCTATTTCAGTTTATTCCATTCATGCAAAGATTTAAAATCCAACAGGTATGTACTAAGCACGGAGCACTCTGTATTTACAGTAGGTTACAATCCACTATATGGCTATTCATTAAAGTGAATATACCATTAGTTACACTGCTTTGTTTTTGTTTTTTTTACCTGAATGGACCGGCGCAGAGATGCTATGGGAGTTACAGAAACAGCTGACTAACTATGTTCATCTGTTTCTGTAACTTCTGAAGAAGTGAATATATAGAACTCCATATATTCTCCATCCATATGTGGCATCCATCTTACCAGGCGGATCAGTGTACCATTGTGCTGGATTTATGTATATACAGTATGTTTATGAAGCCCATGCCTATTGATAAGCTCAGACACATTGTCAATTGAGCTGTTTTATGTAGTTTGTGTCATTCCAATAGACATTAATAGGAGGCTTGCATTGAGGAACGGTGTAGTTTGCAGTGTTACACTCCAGTAAATACCTGTATTAACAGCTATTCCAATGACATAAATCCTGGTTACCTGTGGATTTGCCATACATGTTATTTATATTTTGTGTATACATCGCTCTGCGTGTTCTGCATGTAATGTTGACTGCTTTTTGTATTATAGGATAGACCAGAAACATGGGAAGGCCAATGGAGATGCTTTAAAATGCTCCTATTCAATCACTTCTGCATTCAGCTTCCATTGATCTGTGGCACTTACTATTTTACAGAATTTTTTAACATTCCATATGACTGGGAAAATATGCCTAGATGGTAAGTAACTGGTTATGAGAAACTCTCAACTAATAAAAAAAAAAGTAGGTTGGCACTGACACAGACACCATACTTACCTTTTTTTTAAGACAATACGATACTTTCAGATCTATCAGTTTATCTACATGTAACGATGGGTGTTTCCAACAGGATGCTATACGGATCCTGGCGGGCATAAAAAATATATTGTACCTGTTTAAAGGTTTTAAAAGGGAAGCTTAGAGGGTTTAATCTTAAAAAGACAGGCTTGGGGATGTTTTAGGGTGTGACCGGCCTATGATACCTACCACAAGCCGAACAACTTCTGTCTAAAAAGACTGGACTATTGGGCATGACCACCATATATGGTGCATTGTACCAATGCTTTGCACATATAGCAGCATTTATACTGTAAAAATATAAATGCTTGGGGCTTTATGATGTTAGATGTTTGGGGATTAATCTATTGTATTAGACATTTTGGAATAAATTGATAAATTGCAATAAATGTGCATAAAAAATACAGAACAAAACCTGTGTCCGCCTTTGTAACACAATTGTGTTTTTTTAAGGTATATGTTATGTGCCCAGTGTTTTGGCTGTGCTGTCATTGAAGATGCCTGGCACTACTTCCTACATCGTCTTTTGCACCATAAGCGTATATACAAGTATATCCACAAAGTACATCATGAGTTTGCTGTAAGTACAGGGATTATATGTAAAGCAGCTATGCTCTTCATTAAAAATAATATCTATGCAAAGAACATACATTGTTGAATTTTGTACTGTGTGGTTGTAATGGATGATCTGCTTTCTATGTCTTTTACAGTCTCCATTTGGGATGCAGGCTGAGTATGCTCATCCCCTCGAAACCCTCATTTTAGGAGCTGGCTTTTTCATTGGCATCATGGTCTTCTGTAACCATGTCATTCTCCTCTGGGCTTGGGTTACAGTTAGACTTTTAGAAACAATAGATGTTCACAGGTAAGTAGCATTTTTATCTTGTAATGTTATAGTAACATATAGTAACTTTATAGTAAAGTAGTTCAGTGTACAGTATTGGTATGTGTACTCACTGCTTTTACTGACAGCAGCTCCCTGTGTACCTCATAGAGCTAAAATCAGACTCCCCTCCTACAGGCTGTGCTGCCCTGCTCTGTGGTCTGTCCATAAGATGGGCTACATAGAGGAGCATGTGACCATGCCCTTCCCCAGTGTCCACCACTGAGCCTGTTTATGCCTATGAAGAACACTGGGGGGGGGGCATGGTCACATGCTCCTACATGTCAGCCATCATATGGACAGACTCACCACAGAGCAGAAGAGCACAGCCTGGAGAAGGGGAGTCTGATTTTAGCACTATGGGGCGCACAGGGAGCTGCTGTCAGTAAGTGCAGTGAGTGCACTTACTTATACTGTACAGTGATAAATTTTACTATAAAATGGCCAACCCTTTTAACATTCCAAGACACCCCTCAAATCTGGAGTGGATACTACAGATAGTATTCCCCTTTGCTTTAGCCTAAAAGGCCACATGAAAATAACACGAACCGGGTTTAGTAGGTATATAGACTTGTGAAAAACTGTTTGCAGGTAGGCTTTACATGGCTGTATTATAGGTTCATATCACATGGATCCTTAATACACTGAGACCACCCATGCTTTAACAATAGGGACCCAAAGAGATTTTCGTTGTTTTCTTTGCTTACAGGAATAATCAATGACAAAGCATTACACGCAAAATTACTAGGTCTGCAGTACAATACACAGCTGTGAACATGAGACTTTAGAGCCACCTTAGAGCCACACTAATGCCAGGATGTTATACACCAGGATGTTATACATGCCAGTTACTGGCCTATCAAGGATACTTTTTGCATCATTTATGCCATCTAGTTTTCGAACCTGTTGTTCTAAGACAACATTGATTGCCTATTTTTTAACGGTTCCTTTTCTAGCCTAATTCATAGTGTTTCCATGGCAGCCCTGGGAGCGTTCGTTAGGTTCCCAGCTGCCATGACAAGCATCAGGACACAGCAACTTGTTTTGCTGTGTGTCAATAGTGACAGGGTGAGCCTTTTCTCCATCAGATCCTTCACATGCCGTGCAGTCACTACCTCCATCCATTCACTGTATACTGGACCTGATAGACTGCTCCTCCCAGCCAATCAGAGGCTCAGGAGGGACTCCACTGCAACTGCTGATTGGCTAAGTGGAGCAGTCTGTTGGGTGTGATGCCGAAGAACGGACATGGAGCCTAGGAGGTATAACTATTAACACCTCCCCAAAGGCATTGAATCTGGCAGGAGGAGCTTTCTCACGTCAGATCCTTCATATTGGGTGACCACACAGGATGTGAAGGGTTAACTACTGCCAGGAACGGACTTACGTCCGTTCCAGGCAAGTTATATGTGGATCTGTGTTGTTTAATACTGCTGCTGCAGTGCCACAGAATGACAAAGGGAGCTCCCTTACTCTCTCATTCTCTCTTTACATGGTACGGCCTCTATAGACCACAGCATGTAAAGAGTTAAAGAACCTGGAACAGCATGGTCCCTGATGATTGGTCTGCAAACGAACCTGATGATGTCTCCCTGTGCCAGTCTTGTTTGCTTTGTAGGCCCCACCATTTCGGAGAACTTTAATCTGAATGTAATATGGAAATTAGCTTTTTTAGAGCAGTGAGAGCGCTCCTCAGCCCCACAGTGTGCCCTTTTGGCCTGCCGGCCTCCTCCTCTGGTGACGCCTACCTAAAGACCGGCCTGCTTATGCATAATTAAATATTCATAGGTAGGCATGACCGAAGGAGGCAGTGTGCGAACCGAACAGTGCACTGCACAAACCTGCTGATAGTTTCCCTTTAAAGAGGATGTACCACCAGGTACATCCTCTTTAATCTGAACCGACGGATCGAAGCCGGTGCCGCGGTCCGTTTTTCGGACCGCGGCCTAGTTCCTGTGCACGGCGCCGTTCTATGCACCGGATACCTGCCGGTGTTCAAGCACTGGAGGTCAACCGAGCCGCCCCCAGTGGGAGGGAATTCTCTCCCCTCTACGATGCGGCTCCATTAATTCTAATGGAGCCGCGTCATAGAAGGGAGGGAATTCCCTCCCACTGGGGGCGGGCTGACCTATTTCCAGTGCTTGAGCACCGGCCGCTTCCGGTGCATAGAACGGCGCCGTGCACGAGAACTGGGCTGTGGTCCGGAAAACGGACCGCGGCATCGGCTTCCCCGTGACGGCACTGTTCGATCCGTCTGTTCAGATTAAAGAGGATGTACCTGGTGGTATCCTTTTTAAGTATAGAACCCACGCAATCTGCCTGAATCCTGCACTAAATTTTTTTTTTATTGTTCATTTTTTCCCGAATGCAAAATGAAGCAACATTCTAAATAGACTTGTTCTACCATTCAGCTGTTACTCAGAATAATAAAATAAATCTGCTTCCTCATGTTATAGATAGCAGTGGGAAGGGAGGTTACACTCCAGCTCAGATTATAAACATGGAGAATGAATGTTTGGAGGACCACTCACATAGGCTGAAGAGAGAGGAGAGCAATAAACATAATATCATATATATTATGTTATATCATATCATGCAATAAACTACAGAGTCTGTTTTTCCCCTCACTATAATGAGAATCTTTGTGTGTTTACCCAAAAGCATCAATAATGTTGTGTTTAGCATTCTCACTTTGTCACAATTGCTTGTATAGTGGAAACGTTTTATGTGAAAAAATGACATCATTAAATAATGTGTGCGTTTAGTATTATCTGATCCTGGATTCCAATACAACACTATAACTTAAATTCTTTTTTCTTTTCTAGTGGTTATGACATTCCTTTGAATCCCCTACATATCATCCCCTTCTATGCGGGGGCACGTTTCCATGATTTCCATCACATGAACTTTGTAGGTAACTATGCTTCAACGTTTACATGGTGGGACAAACTCTTCAACACTGATGCTCAATACCACAGTTACAGTCAAAAAGTAAAGACACAAGAAGAGAAGAAGACAAAATAATTTATTTCATAAAAACACTGGTTAATTTTCCATCAAATGGATTGTGAATCGCTCTAAATAAATCCTAAATGCTAACGCAGGTGGCAAAGAGGCCACCGATCTGCATGTAGCATGCAGGAAATACAAGTGTAACTGCGGAAATCGGCCACAAAACCAACTGCAGCTGCAACTGTACAAATGCCATACTGGGCCTTACTGTCAGAATACCAACCCTAAATACAGAGGAACTCTTCAAGCACAGATGGTGGTTACCTGCCAACTGTGACCATTCAGAGAGGATAAAGACTGCAAGAATATTCCATGTTTGTCACTTTCATACCTTTTATGACTGTCTGTCCTCTTTGTGAGATGTCTGGTATTATTTTTCTACATATTCTAATTATTTAAAGTTTAATTGACAGCCGCTTTTGGAGACAATGTCTTTAGTTGTGGTATCAAAAATTAAAGAGTGGTGATGACTGCGCATTTCTGTTGGTGAGGTATGACTGCAGCTTCTTACTTCAGTCTAGGCACTTTACTTTGGTCAGCGTTTCTCATGGTAAGCCATGTGTCTGTGGCATATTAATATTTGTTTTGTGTTCTGCCATAAAGTGAAATTTAAAAGAATATTTGTGAAAGAGTTTTTGTATTTTGCACTTTATAAATTGTGATCTTTTCCTTTAATGTTGTGCATTATCCACAAATCAAATCTGGAGTTGATTGAATTACATTTTTGGGAATAACACCATGCGATTGTGTATGTATGGTATTGACTGAATTTACAATTTTTTTGGCCCAGACCATACTGACTATATTGTGCCATGTGAGATATTTTAAGCAACCAGTTAAGCTGGCCATACACCTTCAACAACTCATGGCCAAACAATCGTTCCTCCAGCGGATATCTCTTCCACCCACCACCTGTCCTCCCTACACGCAGGAATGCTCGGCATGACCAAGCATTGCTGTATTCTTTATACCAAGCCGCAGCTGTGGCTTATCACTGACATCATCTGTTGGGGGTCGTTCGGTAAGTCTAATAACCTTATACTGACGTCTAAATCCACTGCTCGTGGCAGCAGGTATTGCCGATGAAAGTATATGGTGTATGGGGACCGTTAGTAATCCAAAATTGTATTACTATAGTCGAGATTGAAGTGGTGCCTATTGGTAGTGAGCCTAGGATTTATAGTTTTGTGTAAGCAAAGCTTAATCATTTTATAAATAAATGTTTTACAATTTTCTGTTATATTTCTTTCAACTGGCTATTTTTATGATCTCTGTTTGGGGGTGGGGGGTATTCTTTTTTTTTTTTTTTTTTTTTTTTTTTTTTTTAATACCCAGAGGTTCAAAACCACTCCTTACATAATGCCTTTTTTACATGGGCTGACTATAGTGCATAAGGCTATGTTCACACTACGTAAAAGTTCGGCCATACTTTTTTGCGGGGTGGAACAATGCCTCATTTTCAATGGGATCCCGGCCGGAGCGTATACACATTGTATACGCTCCAGCCGGGATCTGTGCGGCGCTGCAAGTAACTGACATGTCAGGTTTCTGCACCCACAATTCAATGAATTGCGGCCGTAGGAAACGCTGTCAGTTTACACAGTGAAGCGAGCGGCTCCGGACGCTCGCTTCACTGTGTGCTATGGGAAGCTCTGATGCCCCCGCATCACCCCCTATTTGCATTTTGACTTCTCTCCACAGGTGTAAAGGGTAAATGTTACAGCTTTCATTACTTATTTTATATCACACCTCTTGGTGCTTGTTCTGGTAAAAAGTCATTTTTATCAACTGTGGATTGGTATATGTGGGTGGGGTCTCATGGCCTATGTGCCACATCGCTTCGCCCCCAGTGCCACTTAGCCCCCCCCATCCGTGACATCCTCGCCGCATAAGATCCGCCCCCTCAGCGGCCATTGGTGTGGGACAATCTAGGGGGGTGGGGCCTAGAACTTTAGGCTGGCCCTTCCAAATGCTGCTGAGGGGCGGGGCCTATGTGGCGATGACGTCACAGATGAGGGCGGGGCTAAGTGGTGCTAGGGCCGGAGCAATGTGGCACATAGCGCGAGAGGCCCCGCTTAAATATACCAATCCACAGGTGGTAAAAACGACTTTTTACCAGAACAAGCACCATGAAGTGTGATATAAAATAAGTAATGAAAGCTGTAACATTTACCCTTTACACCTATGGAGAGCAGTCAAAATGCAAAAAGGGGGTGACAGTGTCACTTTAAGTACTGGGTCACGGAATGGCCGGTCTCTTACGTTGTGTGAACATCGCATAAGAATGATGATTGCAGACAGTCAGCCAGTGTAAAAGTGCCAATGATGGTTGGCTGAAAGTGCAAACTCTGACTGGCTGATTGGATCTTTGTGTTACCTATAAAATCATTGTAACAAAGAAAATGCGCAGCAGCCTGTCCGCACAATTTATTGAACCTTGAGCTCTATAAACAAATGCCGATCGTGGCAGTGTCAGTTATCATTCTGGACTACTTGCACTGTAGCTCTATACTGTGTATAGCTTTAAACATTGAATCATAAAGCAACTGTGGGACCTGGTAAAAGTCAAGGCCATATTACACGGAATGATTATCGACCGTGTGTAATAGAACACAACAATCAACGGACATGAACCATGTCACCTTGTCATTGTAGTCGTTTGTCTTTCAACATGTTGAAAGACAAACGACTCATGTAGCAGCGATCTGCTGCAGTCACTCCATGGAATAGGAGCGGCGGCAGCAGACCGCTGCTATATGCTATAGGCTGCCTGGAAAATCAAGCGATCGCCCGGGCAGCCCCTCCGCACCTCCCCACAGCCCCCCCCAGCTCTCACCTGCTTGCTGCCTCTGCGTGTAATGGCTTGTTTGCTCCTCACAGTCCAGTCGCCCCGTGTAATAGGGGCTTCAGGACTGGTTTTCAAACAGATTTTAAAAACTGGAGAGTTACAGAGAAAAAAAACTTATAAAAATGATAATGATTAAAGCGACTCTGTACCCGCAATCTGACCCCCCTAAACCGCTTGTACCTTCAGATAGCTGCTTTTAATCCAAGATCTGTCCTGAGGTCCCTTCGGCAGGTGATGCAGTTATTGTCCTAAAAAACTACTTTTAAACTCGCAGCCCCGCGCCCAACAACCGGGGCTTAGAGTATATGTGCCCTAACTTTGCACCACCCCTCCGTCCCTCCTCCCCACCCCCTTCATCATTAGGAATGCCACTGGAACATTTTCTCCATGCTGAACATTGCACAGGTGCCTTAACGATCCAGCACATGTGCCGGGCTGACACAGCTGATGAATAGGAGACAATCTGCCTGGAACATTCCTAATGATAAGGAGGGCGGAGAGGGGGGACAGAGAGGTTGTGCCAGCCTAATGCATACACAATCTAAGCCCCGGATGATGGGCACGGGGCTGCCAGTTTAAAAGTAGTTTTTTAGGACAATAACTGCATCACCTGCTGAACGGACCCCAGGACAGATCGTGGATTAAAAGCAGCTATCCGAAGGTACAAGCGGTTTGGGTGGGGTCAGATTGTGGGTACAGAGTCGCTTTAAAGGGAACCTGTCTCCTTGTTCACGCAGTGCAAATAAGAAAACCATTGCCTGCTTCTCTCTGTACAATGATAGGGAGAGATCTATGAATCTAGGCCAGCAGGGTACTACCCTGGTGATGGGTGCCTCATTATTACATTAAAGTGAGCCTCTCAGCGTTTCATGCCATTGGTTATATGGGCTGCATGGCACTGAGGCTAAGTTCCCTTTAGGTATTCACTGCATAAGACAGTAGAACTGCTTTAATGCCGATAAAAAAAGTTGTCCAGTATGACCTGCTAAGTCAGGGAGAAGTTAAAATTTAGCTCTCATAACTTTCCATTTATACAAAGACCACAAGCACTTATACAGATAAAGATTTGGTTATGGACGCTCTAATCTAGACTACTGTATTTCAAATGTAGTCCTTGACCAACATAGCAGGTTTTAGGGATGGTATAATGTGTACATCAGTACATACTTTTTACTGTACTTTATTTAACCCTGCCTGAGAACACAAGAAACTTTTATATAGACTTCCATCTTTTCATCTATATTGCCTAACACACACATTATGACACGTGTCTTTCTTTAGGTTCGTTTTTTTTTTGTTAATAAAATGTTAATCATTTTAAATTTGGTTGTGTTAAATGTATAAACAGAGAGCAGGTCATTCAGGAAGAACTGAGATTTCTCCTCTTCTCACATCCATTCCTGGCTTTGGCTTAAAAAAATCTGTCAGATAAATCTGTCTGTGTAAACAGGTCCATATTATGTACTTGTATGGTGTCCTCTGGGTGGCACTGTATTCTCTAAGAAACAACCCTATTCATTCACAGGTCTACAATACAGAGCCCACTACAGGATTGAATTGGCTCACTAGATTGATAGATGTTCTTTAGTTGGCTCAGGCTCTGATACAATAAGGAGTCCAAAAGATTTGTTTTAAGATTACTTCAAATGGAAACTTATTTTTAAAGTCAATTCATAGATAACCCATTAGACGGTATTAATGATATGTCCTGTGTGTAACGACCAAAATGATTACAATGCAATTCAAAGTGGACATGTATAGGTTCTGTATAATGGGAAGGTGGACCCTCAGAATTATTTTTAATAATTCATAGCAACCTATTATTACTATACTATGATATCTATAGGTACAGGTGTGTAGTCTGGCTGTAATTAGTAGCTTTAGTATAGAGAGTAGCCACAAAAGAATATCAAAAGTAAAAAAAATCATTATTTTAACAAAGCAAATGTCATCACACTAGCAATTGTATTTGCAGCCACTAGGTGGCATATGTCCTTTAACTCCACTCAAATAAGTGTCACTAGACCTATTAAATCTTTTCAAACCAAGCAAAGCAGCACCCTGAAGAAACTCAAGATGAAGGTATCAGAAAACCTGACCTTGATCCTGGGCCACAAAGCATACAGTAAACAGAGGAACTGCAGCAATCCAAGGATCCCAGGGAAAGCAATGATTTATTCACCTATGTCAATGCAATGTCTCAGCCTTAGAAAAATACCCTTTGCTAAATCTGAATATGTATATATATATATATATATATATATATATATATATATATATATATATTTATTCATACTGCTTTTCCCCATCCATTTACTGTTTCCATTTTCAGTACATCTTACAGAAAAATGTCAACCACAAACAAAAAAAAACCTGACTGTTACAACAGCAAAAATGTGTAGTGTGAAGCTAGCCTAACATTAATAGCTTCTAGTATTATTATGACATTGTGTCAGGGCATATAGTTTTAGATTCACTGCTCATAATGTGTTCATATATTTTAAGTGCTAGGCATACACCCCCTAATGTATAAAAGAAACTGGTGTAAACTCACCCACAGCAACCAATTACAGCTTTGCTTTCATTTTACTAGAGCTGAAAGCTGGGCTGTGATTGGTTACTGTGGGGAGTTTACACCAGTTTCTATTTTACCCCCTTTGATAAATTTGGGCTATAGGCTAAAAACAGACATATGTCTATCCAGTCCAGCTTATTATGCTGCAGTGTTGAACATGGCATGTCAAACTGTGCCAAACGGTGCCATTATTTTCCCCCCACTGAGTAAATCAATCGGTTTCCTAGAGCTGGCCCGTACTCTTCTGGACCTACTATATTATCAATCAGGGCGCTCTATTTAGATATAGTTAAAGGGGGGTGGCGCAGCAGCCGACGTCCCCGACACTTGTCAGGGTTTCCTGAGTGCTGGTGCCCCTTTTGACTAATGGGGTGATGTGCCCTGTGCGGTCGCACACGCCTTTGGCCGGCTCTGGTACCACGTATACATAGGTTGGGGTGTAATGTGGAGCACTTCCTACCTCGTCATTGATAGTGTCTACCTATCACCTACCTGTCCTATCATTGATTCATTGATAGGACTGCACCATGTCTACCCATCACCTGCCTGCTACCTGTCATTTATAGGACTGCCCCATGTCTACCCATGGACTACATGGTATCAGTCACCAATAGTGCTGCCCTATGCCTAACTATCACCTACCTGTCTTGTCATGAATAGGTCTACCCATTACCTACCTGCTCCATCATTGATACTGATAGTGCTGCCCCATGTTTACCCATTACCTGCCTCTAAACACTAATGTTGGGACTGGCTACTATATGGGGCACTATTGTGGGTGTTGGCTACTGTATGGGACACTAATCACAAATGTGGGGACTGGCTACTATATAGGACACTAATCACTAATGTGGGGGCTGGCTACTATATAGGACACTAATCACTAATGTGGGTGCTGGCTACTATATAGAACACTAATCACTAATGTGGGTGCTGGCTACTATATAGGACACTAATCACTAATGTGGGTGCTGGCTACTATATAGAACACTAATCACTAATGTGGGTGCTGGCTACTATATGGGGCACTAATCACTAAAGGTGGATCTGGCTGCTATAAGGGCCCTAACCACTAATGTGGGGGCTGGTTGATATATGGGACACTAATCACTAATGTGGGGGCCCGGCTAGCTACTACATGGGACACTAATCACTAATGTGGGGGCTGGCTACTATATTGGACACCATTAATATGTGAAGCACTATATGGAGCACCATGGTGGGGCTGACTACTATATGGGGCACCATTGTGGGGGCTACTATGGGGACACTATTGTGGGGATTTACCATATCATTTATCGTACTGCAAAACGCTTGATGACACATGACGCTCTGAATGCTGCAAGAATGCTGCTCTATAAGTGCCAGAAATGCTGTTTTAAAATTTTGGCCTGCTGTGTGTTTCAGTTTGACACCCCTGGTGTAGAACATGGGGGTGGCAGAAATACTTCCATGAGAAAGCCTTAGGGGAAAAATGTTTTTTGTTTTTTTTTCTCATTTAGTGAATTCACCATCATTTTTACACTGCTCTTACAGTAAAGAATTATCTTTTATAGCTGAGAAAAACAGAAATTTCGGTCTCCAGCTTCTTAAAAAGTTCCAAGCTTTATTGTGACATCATCATCTAAAATCCAATAGTTAAAAACACGCCATGTCGTGGCGTGTTTTTAACTATTGGATTTTAGATGATGATGTCACAATAAAGCTTGGAACTTTTTAAGAAGCTGGAGACCGAAATTTCTGTTTTTCTCAGCTATGCATACGGGACACCGCCCGCAATACAGGTCTCGCGTGCTTCATTTCTGGAGAGCCATTGATACAAATATTATCGAGGTATGGTGAGCTGATTTGCCTGTTTGCAATTATCTTTTATAGCGGTCTAGAAACATTCTTTCCTTTAGACGTAGAGGATGTCCTCTTGTCAAAGATACAATCCTGGGTATAAATGGATCATGGGGTAGATATCTATATATACAGTGATCCCTCAATTTACAATGACCTTAGGATACAATATTTTCAACATACAATGTTCCTTTCTGGACCATCGTAACTTGAGACTAGACTTAACATACAATGCTCCAGACAGTCCAGATCTGCGGAACATGTACAAAAAAAAAAAAATACTAGCTGATCGACCAATGAAAGTGGGCATTTTACTGGTAAAATCCCAGTATTAGTAAGGTGCATGCACTGGTTGGCTGTCTGGTATCTCCTCTCTACAGGGCAGTGTGATGATGAGCGAACCAGGTTCGGGTTCGAGTCGATCCGAACCCGAACATTCAGTGTTTGATTAGCGGTGGCTGCAGAACTTGGATAAAGCTCTAAGGTTGTCTGGAAAACATGGATACAGCCAATGACTATATCCATGTTTTCCACATAACCTTAAGGCTTTAGCCAAGTTCAGCAGCCACCGATTATCAAATACCTAAAGTTCGGGTTCGGATCGACTCGAGCATGCTCAAGGTTCGCATATCCCTAGATACTACATGTCCTGCACATCTCTTTACCTGTTCAAGGATGCGCTGCACCTTTGGGCACCAGGTGAGGGCGGCTTCATTTTATTTTTCTGGGACTCTGCCTGATCTGTACAGGACCTGAAAGTGCTCCAGTCCTCTACATAGGCTAGGTTCACACTGCGTTTTCAGCATCCGTTTAACGCATCCGTTTTTTGCAAAAAACGCATGAAAAACGGATTGCAAAAAACGGATTCATTTGTGTGCATCCGTTTTTCCATTGACTTCCATTATAAAAAAAAACGGATCCGTTTTTTTTTGGCGGACCAAAACGGACCAAAAAACGTTGCTGACCCTATTTTTCTGGACGTTAAAAAAAACGGATCCGTTAAACGGATGCTGAAAACGCAGTGTGAACCTAGCCATAGAAAGAAATTTTTAGTCTCATATTAGTTAGTGGATTATTTTCCATTAAATTTTCTTTTTTTTTCTTCTCATTTTGGGGGATTTAGAACCAATTACCAGTTTTCCATAGAGTTTTGGTCTCAACATACAATAGTTTCAACATATAATGGAACCAATTAAGGCTATGTTTACACTCTGTATTAGACTGGGCGTTCCATGACCCTGTAGTACCGGCCCGATGATCTTTCTAGCCGTAGTGTTCTGATGCGGGCGCATCAGCGCACGCCCACATCAGAACTTGCCACTGCACACAATGAAGCAAGCGGCTTCATTGTGTGAACTGACATGGATTTCAATGGGCGCAATTTAATGAATTGCGGCCGCAGAAAACTGACATGTCAGTTATTTGCAGGTCCGCATGGGATCCCGGCCAAAGCGTATACAATGTGTATACGCTCTGGCCAGGATCCCATTGAAATAGAGGCAGTGTTCACAGACGCATAAAGTATGGCCGTTGTTGCCGATGGCAACAACGGCTGTACTTTTACGTAGTATGAACATAGTCTAATATTGTATGTTGAGGGACCACTGTACTGTACACTGTATATATAATATATTTGCACATAGTTAAAGTGTTTCCTGGACCTTATAGCTCTTCCATGCTGCGTCTGGCACTCTCCGGCAGGGTGGCAATTTCAACAAATCCATGTTTAATGGTTGGTCTCGACGCCTGGCATGAGACATGTAGTCATGCTACCACCACCCTTTTCCCAGCCAATCACACTTAGGCTGGGTTCACACACAGTATATTTCAGGCAGTATTTGGTCCTCATAGCAACCAAAACCAGGAGTGGATTGAAAACACAGAAAGGATCTGTTCACACAATGGTGAAATTGAGTGGATGGCCGCCATATAACAGTAAATAACTGCCATTATTTCAATACAACAGCCGATGTTTTAAAATAACAGCAAATATTTGCCATTAAATGACGGCCATCCACTTAATTCCAACATTATGTGGACATAGCCTTTCTGTGCTTTCAATCCATTCCTGGTTTTGGTTGGCATGAGGACCAAATACTGCCTGAAATATACTGTGTGTGAACCCAGCCTGAAAGTGAATGTACCACTAGGTACATCGCTTTAGTTTTTTTTTACATTAATAGACTAGCTCCGGTGCGGCGATGCTGGTGGCTTAGTCCTTTTTTGGAACCGCCATCTGGTTCACACGTGGATTTTAACGGAGCTGCGTCACAGAGGGCAAGGGAGATCATCACACTGCCCCCAGTGCTCCGGGGCAGGGCAGTGCCCGGGAATAGACCAGTGCAGTGCACTGGAACCAGGAGGTGGTTCAAACAAAGGACAAAACCACTGAAGCCACTGGTGCCAGTCTGTTAATGTAAAAAACCTGAAGCGATGTACCTAGTGGTACATTCACTTTAAGGGCCCTATTACAACAACAGATTATCTGACAGATTGTTTTTTAACCAAAGCCAGGAATGGACTATGAACAGAGAATAAGTTACAAATAAGATGAGATGAGTGAACCTCGAGCATGCTCGAGTCCATCCGAACCCGAACTTTCGGCATTTGATTAGCGGTGGCTGCTGAACTTGGACAAAGCCCTAAGGGCCCTATTCCACCTGACGATTATCGTTTGCATAATCGTTAACGATTAACGATCTCAAACGACCACTATTGCGAAAGACCTGAAAACGTTCACTCATTTACATGGAACGATAATCGTTACTTATGATCGTAATTGTGATAGTTTTTCTTCGCTATTTATTCGCTATTGCGTTCGTATCTATTGCGAATGACCGAACGATGTCTTATTCAATGCGAACGATCTGCGAACATTTTGCGAACGAGCAACGATAAAATTAGGTCCAGGTCTTATAAAGCGATCAACGATTTCTCGTTTGGTCGTTAATCGTTAACTGCATTTCAAACGAACGATTATCGTTTAGATTCAAACGATTTAACGATAATCTGAACGATAATCATCCGGTGGAATAGGGCCCTAAGGCTATGTGGAAAACATGGATATAGTCATTGGCTGTATCCATGTTTTCCAGACAACCTTAGAGCTTTATCCAAGTTCAGCAGCCCCCGCTAATCAAATGCCGATCGTTCGGGTTCGGATGGACTCGAACCTGAACCTGGTTCGCTCATCTCTAGTTATAAAGGAAAAACTGAGATTTCTCCTCTTTTTAAACCCATTCCTGGTTTTGGCTTAAAAAGATCTGTTAGATAATCTATTGGTGTAATAGGGCCCTAAAAGCCCAGCACTCAGGCTGCCAATCAAGCATAAGTGGCTGGGAAGAGGGCCATGGCAGCAAAACTACATAGTAGAAGAAAATCACCTGGGCTCAGCGATGCAGTGCTCAATGATAGCTTTATTCTGTGATCCTTTAAAAGCAACGGATACAATACATCGGCTCTCACAGTCTCACGCCAACATGTTTCTGGTACGTCACATACCCTTAATCATGGCTGAGGTTAGAGCAGGGGCGTAGCTAGGGGTTCAGTCTAGGGGGGGCGAGCAAGTCTGAGTGGGCCCCCAACCGACTACCCATAGGGAACCTCAGCAGAAGACACTGCTTTCCAAATAATAAAGGAAATATTTAACTACATTACTCATAGAGAACAGGGACTGAGAGCAGTGTAAAAGGCTTTCTACTTTTCACATATACGGCCATGTAAAATTTAAAGGGGTTATGCAAGATAAAAGAACCATAGCTGCTTTGTTGGGTGACCTCCATCATACTGAGTATTAGATGCTGGGAAAGCAGGGTGACCTCCATCATACTGAGTATTAGATGCTGGGAAAGCAGGGTGACCTCCATCATACTGAGTATTAGATGCTGGGAAAGCAGGGTGACCTCCATCATACTGAGTATTAGATGCTGGGAAAGCAGGGTGACCTCCATCATACTGAGTATTAGATGCTGGGAAAGCTGGGTGACCTCCATCATACTGAGTATTAGATGCTGGGAAAGCTGGGTGACCCCATTATACTGAGTACAAGATGCTGGAAATGACCAACATCATAAGGGGTGTAGTAGTGAGGTATAGTGGATAAGGGGTGTAGTAGTGAGGTATAGTGGATAAGGGGTGTAGTAGTGAGGAATAGTGGATAAGGGGTGTAGTAGTGAGGTATAGTGGATAAGGGGTGTAGTAGTGAGGTATAGTGGATAAGGGGTGTAGTAGTGAGGTATAGTGGATAAGGGGTGTAGTAGTGAGGTATAGTGGATAAGGGGTGTAGTAGTGAGGTATAGTGGATAAGGGGTGTAGTAGTGAGGTATAGTGGATAAGGGGTGTAGTAGTGAGGTATAGTGGATAAGGGGTGTAGTAGTGAGGTATAGTGGATAAGGGGTGTAGTAGTGAGGTATAGTGGATAAGGGGTGTAGTAGTGAGGTATAGTGGATAAGGGGTGTAGTAGTGGATGAGGGGTGTAGTAGTGGAGGTGTAGTGGATGAGGGGTGTAGTAGTGGAGGTATAGTGGATAAGGGGTGTAGTAGTGGAGGTATAGTGGATAAGGGGTGTAGTAGTGAGGTATAGTGGATAAGGGGGGTAGTAGTGAGGTATAGTGGATAAGGGGTGTAGTAGTGAGGTATAGTGGATAAGGGGTGTAGTAGTGAGGTATAGTGGATAAGGGGGGTAGTAGTGAGGTATAGTGGATAAGGGGTGTAGTAGTGAGGTATAGTGGATAAGGGGTGTAGTAGTGAGGTAGTGGATAAGGGGTGTAGTAGTGAGGTATAGTGGATAAGGGGTGTAGTAGTGAGGTATAGTGGATAAGGGGTGTAGTAGTGAGGTATAGTGGATAAGGGGTGTAGTAGTGAGGTATAGTGGATAAGGGGTGTAGTAGTGAGGTATAGTGGATAAGGGGTGTAGTAGTATAGGTAGATATGGGGGGGTTTAGTAGTGGAGGGGACAGGGCACACACCTTCCAGTCAGCTCTACTGTGTGTCGGCTCTCTGCATAAGTGAAAGTGAAAGTAAGGGATTGTGCTGTGCAGCCGTCCCCTAGTGAGGCAAAGAGTCTGCTGCCTGAGGCAGAAAGCTCATTCTATCTCATGGCAGAAGCTGCAGTTACCAAGTGGACACATGGCAGACCCTCTTCTTACCACCCGCCCGCCATTTTTTCCACTAATACAGCAGGTATACACACCCCAAGCTGCATCCCCCCAGTAGCCTGTAACTCCAAATTAGGTCCCCGTCATTTGGCCAGACCAGTACATCACACCCCACACCTCCTCTCCCCCCAGAAAAAGAAAGGACGCCATAATTACCTGCAACGCAGTCCTGTCACAGTCAGCCTCAGGAGTCAGCTCACTCCCTGAGTCTCTGCTCTGTGTGTGTGACTCAAGTGCAGGGGGAAGGGAGCGGCCTCTTGTGGCTGGAGGCGGAATTGCTCTGCCTCTGGCCACAGGAGTGATTACATGGCCAGGCTCAGCATCCAGCAGCTGAGTGCCGTCCCAAGAGAACTTGCCTGATGCCGGGGGACCCAATTCAGCGAAAAATCTCTGGAGATCACAGTGGGCCCCTGCCAGAGTGGGCCCGGGGGCGGCCGCCCACCCTGCCCCCTATCAAATATCGCTACTGGGTTAGAGCCATGCAGGTGAGTATAAATAGGTGGTCCGACTCCGCCCAGAAGCGTGATGGCGTCAGAGCTTTACATATACACACACCCATAATAAACAAAGTGCAGGCTAAAACCAATTCTACGTTCTTGTTGCCAGTTGTGAACTGTGTCAAAGCAATTCAAATACATCATATGAAAAAGATGAAAATAGATTAAATATGCAACGTGAGACAGCTAATTCTGAGCTACTAATAATACAGTTGCAGTTCTCTGCGAAGATTTAAACCATACGGTACAATGGTATTTAAATTGAAAATCAAATAGGCTTCTTTTCTAGCTAATGCATGTCTAATGTCGCCCCCTCTAGGTGGCAATTGTATGTGATCAATAGCAAAAGCCCTGAAAGAGTCCAATTTGCCCTGATGGGTGTGCACGAAGCGATGGGAGGCTCCAGATAGGCTGCGTGTGGTGGAGTGTCCTATGTCATAGATATGCTCCACGATACGGGTTTTAAATTTACGTGTGGTGCAGCCAACGTAAGATTGCAAAGAGTGCACACAATGATGTACACTACATGTGTACTATTGCAGTTCAGAAAGCAGCCTATCTGGAACTCCCTGCCAGAACTACTGGCAAATGTTTTTTTTGGCAGCGCTACCGTGCAAGTGCGGCAAGGAACCTGTCCACACCTATAGAAACCCTTGCAGCTAAGCCACGTGAGGGACCTCTGCTGTTTAGTAGTGGAGGGGGAGAGAATGTCCCCCAAGGTGGAGGCTCGGCTCAAACCAACCAACTTCCCAACACATCCCTACACTGGTTACTAGATTCAGCCCTCAGTTCAATCAGATCAGAGACATCATCTTTAAACACATCCACATATTGCGAGGTGACCCAATACTTAATCACATCTTACAGTCAGGATGTAGGGTAGTCTCCAGCCGAGCCTCCACCTTGCGGGACATTCTCTCCCCCTCCACTACTAAACATCAGACAGGCCCGTATCTGCCATGAGGCGAGGTGAAGTGTTCGCCTCAGGCGGCAGATAACACAGCCCTTGAGGGGGGCGGCATCAGCGTCCTGTGTCCTTATCATTACAACTAGTTACGGCTCAGTGCCCAGCCGTGTTTCCTGTCAGTTGCCTCATGAGAAGCGCTGAGGAGGCACTGGAAGCCTCGTATTCACAGGTATTCACATCACATTAGACATAGATATAGTGTTTCCTGCTGTTAACCCTTTCAATAATGCAGAGTTATTATACTCTGCATCACTTACACACTGTAGAAAAGAAAAAGTTAACAGCAGCGGGGACGCTATATTATGTCTTCTCTGCACTGCCGACCTCCGAGCTGACCTCAGCATAGTGCAAGAGCAGGAGAAGAGGCATAAAAGTAATGTTCTGCTCTGCTGTTAACTCTGTATTGCAGAATGTAAGTGATGCACAGTAATACTCTACATTCTGCAGTACTAAAAGAGTTAACAGAGCAGCCCGTTTTATGGCTCTTCTCCGGCTCCTGAGGTCAGAGGTCAGCAGTTGTAGATTGTTGTTTGTTTTGAAGCTCCCAGGGGGCCAATATTGGCTCAAACAGTTAAAAAATCTGGTCACCGCACAGAGCACACTGTTATCTATAGTGCTGTCCCATACACACTGCGATGCTGCACTGTGCCTGTCCTGGATCTTCTCTCCCTGACTATTGCTCTGAGGGGGGGGGGGGATGGCGCTTCTTTGTCAGTTTTCGCCTCAGGCGGCAGAAAAGCTAGAATCGGCCCTGACAGCAGAGGTCCCTCACGTGGCTTAGCTGCAAGGGTTTCTATAGGTGTGGACAGGTTCCTTGCCGCACTTGCACGGTAGCGCTGCCAAAAAAAACATTTGCCAGTAGTTCTGGCAGGGAGTTCCAGATAGGCTGCTTTCTGAACTGCAATAGTACACATGTAGTGTACATCATTGTGTGCACTCTTTGCAATCTTACTTACGTTGGCTGCACCACACGTAAATTTAAAACCCGTATCGTGGAGCATATCTATGACATAGGACACTGCACCACACGCAGCCTATCTGGAGCCTCCCATCGCTTCGTGCACACCCATCAGGGCAAATTGGACTCTTTCAGGGCTTTTGCTATTGATCGCATACAATTGCCACCTAGAGGGGGCGACATTAGACATGCCTTAGCTAGAAAAGAAGCCTATTGGATTTTCCATTTAAATACCATTGTACCGTATGGTTTAAATCTTCGCAGAGAACTGCAACTGTATTATTAGTAGCTCAGAATTAGCTGTCTCACGTTGCGTTATTTAATCTATTTTCATCTTTTTCATATGATGTATTTGAATTGCTTTGACACAGTTCACAACTGGCAACAAGAACGTAGAATTGGTTTTAGCCTGCACTTTGTTTATTATGGGTGTGTGTATATGTAAAGCTCTGACGCCATCACGCTTCTAGGCGGAGTCGGACCACCTATTTATACTCACCTGCATGGCTCTAACCTCAGCCATGATTAAGGGTATGTGACGTACCAGAAACATGTTGGCGTGAGACTGTGAGAGCCGATGTATTGTATCCGTTGCTTTTAAAGGATCACAGAATAAAGCTATCATTGAGCACTGCATCGCTGAGCCCAGGTGATTTTCTTCTACTAATTGCTACACGCTGTTGGAGCGGGGGCTCGTGCGGAGCAGCCAGACTCTAGGTGCTGAGCCGGCCACACACATTGACAGCAAAACTACATGCCATTGCGTCACCGCTAGAGATGAGCGAACCGGGTTCGGGTTCGAGTCGATCCGAACCCAAACGTTCGGTATTTGATTAGCTGGGGCTGCTGACCTTGGATAAAGCTCTAAGGTTGTCTGGAAAACATGGATACAGCTAATGACTATATCCATGATTTCCACATAGCCTTAGAGCTTTATCCAAGTTCAGCAGCCACCACTAATCAATTGCCAAAAGTTCGGGTTCGGATCGACTTGAGCATGCTCGAGGTTTGCTCATCTCTAGTCACCGCCCTCATGCTAAGTTATCAGGCGCTGGGACACAGCTTTATTTAGTAAATAATCCCGGCACTCACCAAGCAGGATAATTGCTATTTATTCAGTGAAGCCTGTCATCAACAGCGAATAAGGGCACATTTCGGCTAAGTGGCCTTCATCCTTCAGCCTTCAGCCAAAACACCTCCTTGTTTGCTGTTGATGAAATGCTTCACTGAATAAATATGCTGGAGTCGCGCTCATCTCTAGACATCAGCAAAGGGAATGAACAAACTACTGGTTACCACCCAACCCTCTTCTGGTAGAAGGGCTACCCCTTGTATAGACTTAAACACATGGTCCATTTGAAGGGCACTATGAGCCTGTGCATTCTAATAGCTGTCGGGACTAACAGCCATGTTACTACCAATCATGCTACCTGAGGACACATGCACAGCATCCCCAGTCATGCATGTGACAAAACATTTAAAGGAGAGGCACAACACCTTACAATAACAGTAGTAACAACACACACATAAAACAGTTCAACAATTGGCCTGCACAGAACTGGTCATACGATGGTACATGTTGTGTACATGGGGATGTCTAGGCACACCTGGGCGCACCAATTCACTCCATAGAGTCATTACCAATTAAAGACTACTTTCCCTCATACAGATAAGAGCACCCCACCACCCCAAGTTGATTAAGAATATAAACCAGATGTAATGCTACAGGCAGGTTTTCTGATAACTTCTCATTCATTACCATTTACACAAGTACAAAAGACATTGCAGCACAAAATAAATTAGCACTAGTGTTCTGCCTAGAAACTGTGAACTTCTAAGTATTAAAAATAGAATAAAGTTGTTATGCAGTATTAAAGTAAACCTTGTGGATCCTAGAAGTTTACAGAATCTCATAGTCTGTATCATTACAGTACAGGAAATAGTACTGGTGGAGGCTGTAGTGCTCTTCAGAGCTTCTTTGGTTCTTGGGGGCCATCAGCAACATGTTATTCAAGATATTGTTGGCCTATATCAGTGCTGTGAGGACGTGCATTTTTAAATTTCCAATCAATACCCCTATGCATCAATGTCTTAGCTCTGTCAAATGTGTTGAGCTCATAACACTGGCTTACTAAAAGACTAAAAACTGTATCCTGAATTCAGACCTCTACCGATCGGGAGAACAAGTGGGGAGAAGACACGATGGAGCTCTATGGAGCCAGACTCTTTTTTCTAATTTAGAGTGGAGAAGGGATGTGCTGCAGCATGTCTTCTCCCCGCTTGCTCTCCTGATCGATACGGGTGTAAACACTCAAACTCAGACCGATCAGAACTTTTTAAATGTCTATGACATACAAAAAAACTGAAAGTGCTACAGCAACCTGCAGGTGCAAGTGCTTACCACATGTACTCCCCCCGGCATACACACAATAAAAACCTGCTCTACAGATATTAAAAAATTGAGGATCTTAGAAAAACCGTTTGATCAAACAGAGTGTACCATGTCACCCCGTTAAGGTGTCCTTAGAGACATGGTCCCACTCTATTCCTATTCTACTCCATTCCCATTCTAGCATTTTTTCTGATGTATTTACTAATGGTGTTATTACACGGGCCCGATAATAACTGTAATGAAGGCCCGATATAACTGTAAACGAGCGCCGATCTGCTAGATCGGCGCTCATTTACTGGGCCTATTACACGGCACAATTATCGTTTAACAAGGGCTGCAGGGATATCGTTACCGATGTCCTTGCAGCCCTTGCTTAATTTTATACTTTACCTGTCCAGGCTGCAGGGCTCCTATTGCGGTCTTCTCCCCAGGTCCCGCGCGCTCCAGCTTCAGAGCGGTTTGTCTGACCTGACAGGCCGCTCAGCCAATCACTGGCCACGGCAGTCCCGGACGGTGATTGGCTGAGCGGCCTGTCAGCTCAGACAGGCAGCTCTGAAGCAGGAGAAAGCGGGACCTGGGGAGAAGACCGCAAGAGGAGCCCTGCGGCCTAGATAGGTAATGTATATCGTCAGCCGCCGACCGCGCACCGCTATTACACGTAGCGATGCGCGGTCGGGGCCCAACAATTATAGGTTCAAACCTATATCAACGATCAGCCGATGATTATTGTCATCGGCTGATCGTTCTATTTATTGCACAGAGCAATAATTGGCCGAATAGGTCCTATTCGGCCGGTTATCGTTCCGTGTAATAGTACCCTAAGTCTCTGTGACCTTGTTTTTATGGTTAGAACTCTCAAGTTAATATGCTGAACAATCTTAAGATGATACCAGGCCTGTATTTAGAGTTCATGCTGCCCTAGGCACTTTGCACGCAGAGGCGCCCCCCCCCCACCACGTTGCTGTACATGCATGGTATATACCCTGGCACTTGGGTGCCGCTCTGCTTGATGCCTGCTGTTCTCATCAATCAGACGTGATGGAGGAAGGAAGGAGGCCGGGGACGTCTTAGTTTGGGGACTGGTTCTGTCCAGTGTTGGACTGGGGTACCTGGGGCTCACCAATATACAACCAGTGAGACACGACATGCTGACCCGCTTCTTTCCTGAATTCATCTGTATCTGTGACAAATCTCAGAACACCCTCCATTTATACAGCTCTCAGGGTAAGCTGGGAGTTGTAGTCTCTGAGAGGACAACCCTTTAATAAATCACTGTGTGCAGAGTCTCCTGGTGGCTGCAATCTGTGGGTGACAACCATCAGCCCTGAAGGTCCAGCAAAACATCTGTCTACAGCCGCAGTTATCATAGGATTGTACTACTTTACTACAACTCCCAGCATATCCTGAGGGCTGCAGACTGTCAGTACATGCTGGGAGTTGTAGTGCCTGCAGCTGTTGTAGTTGGATCCTAGGTGCATCATACACTGGATGCTTTGTGGCACATAAGAATACATAGATCAGTGGGGGCTCAGGGCAGGGAAGTGACCCCAGAACAGCACTAATAGGGGATAGAACAAAAACATCTCCCCCTATATCTTATTAGTGATGTTCTGGGGTCACTTCCCTGCACTGAGCCCCCACAGATCTATGTATTCTGATATGCCACAAAGCATCCAGTGTATGATGCACCTAGGACCCAACTACAGCAGCTGCAGGCACTACAACTCCCAGCATATCCTGAGAGCTGCAGACTGTTCTGGGAGTTGTAGTGCCTGCAGCTGTTGTAGTTGGGTCCTGGAGGCGTTGTGGGAAATCAGAATACATAGATCTGTGGGGGCTCAGTGCAGGGACGTGACCCCAGAACAGCACTAATAGGGATAGGGGGAGATGTTTTTGTTCTATCCCCTATTAGTGATGTTCTGGGGTCACTTCCACACACTGAGCCCCCACAGATCTCTGTATTCTGATCTCCCACAAAGCCTCCAGTGTATAATGCACCTAGGACCCAACTACAACAGCTGCAGGCACTACAACTCCCAGCATTTACTGACAGTCTACAGCCCTCAGGATATGCTGGGAGTTGTAGTGCCTGCAGCTCTTGTAGTTGGGTCCTAGTTTAAAAGTTTGGGTTAGTGTACTGTAGTGACCGCAGGGCTGTGTCAGTACACTACCGCAAACAATACACTGACCCATTGAGACCCCAATGGTACACAGGCTCTGCACACTATAGAAGTGATTACAGTGCAGTTACTAATGACTCACAGGTGACGTCTTCTCGAATTGCTGTCGCTAACTTTTTGCTTTCTTCTCCATCTGGCGCAGCATCATGAAGACTTCTCTGACCATAACTCGTCTGCAGGCGGGCAGCTGGGGGTGACTGGGGCAGGAGGGCAGCTGGGGGTGACTGGGGAAGGGAGGCAGCTGGGGGTGACTGGGGAAGGGAGGCAGCTGGGGAAGGGAGGCAGCTGGGGGTGACTGTGGAAGGGAGGCAGCTGGGGGCGACTGGGGAAGGGAGGCAGCTGGGGGGGACTGAGGAAGGGAGGCAACTGGGGGGGGACTGAGGAAGGGAGGCAGCTGGGGGGGGGCGATTGAGGAAGGGAGGCAGCTGGGGGGGGGACTGAGGAAGGGAGGCAGCTGGGGGGGGGGCTGAGGAAGGGAGGCAGCTGGGGGGGGCTTAGGAAGGGAGGCAGCTGGGGGTGACAGGGGGAGCATCTGGGGGAGCCAGGGGGAGCAGCTGGGGGAGCCAGGGAGAGCAGCTGGGGGGCAGGGGAGCAGCAGGGAGGGGCAGCTAGGGTGGCAGGGGAGAAGCTGGGGTTCAGGGGGAGAGGTTGGGGTTCAGGGGGAGCGGTAGGGAGGCAGTGGAGAAGCTGGGATTCAGGGGGAGAGGCTGGGGGCAGGGGGAGAGGCTGGGGGGCAGGGGGAGAGGCTGGGGGTCAGGGGGAGAAGCTAGGGGTCAGGGGGAGGGGCTGGGAGGCAGGGGAGCAGCTGACAATGCAGGGGGGAGAGGCTGGGGGGGCAGGGGGAGAGGCTGGGGGCAGGGGAGAGGCTGAGGGTTAGGAGGAGAGGCTGGGGGCAGGGGAGAGGCTGAGGGTTAGGGGGAGAGGCTGAGGGTTAGGGGAAGAGGCTGGGGGGTTAGGGGAAGAGGCTGGGGGGTTAGGGGAAGAGGCTGGGGGGCAGGGGAGAGGCTTGGGGGGCAGGGGAGAGGCTGGGGGGGCAGGGGAGAGGCTGGGGGTCAGGGGAGAGGCTGGGGGGTCAGGGGAGAGGCTGAGAATGCAGGGGGAGAGGCTGGGGTCAGGGGAGACGCTGGGGGGCAGGGGAGAGGCTGAGGGTTAGGTGGAGAGGTTGGGGGGGCAGGGGAGACGCTGGGGTCAGGGGAGTTGCTGGGGGGCCGGGGAGAGGCTGGGGGGGGGGCAGGGGGAGAGTCTGGGGGGCAGGGGGAGAGTCTGGGGTCAGGGGAGATGCTGGGGGGCAGGGGAGAGGCTGAGGGTTAGGTGGAGAGGCTGTGGGGCAGGGGAGAGGCTGAGGGTTAGGGGGAGAGGCTGGGGGGGCAGAGGAGAGGCTGGGGGTTAGGGGGAGAGGCTAGGGGTTAGGGGGAGAGGCTGGGGGTTAGGGGGAGAGGCTGGGGGGGGGCAGGGGAGAGGCTGGGGGTTAGGGGGAGAGGCTGGGGGGGGCAGGGGAGAGGCTGGGGGGCAGGGGAGAGGCTGGGGGGGGCAGGGGAGAGGCTGGGGGGGGGAGGGGAGAGGCTGGGGGGGCAGGGGAGAGGCTGGGGGGGGCAGGGGAGATGCTGGGGGGGGCAGGGGAGAGGCTGGGGGGCAGGGGAGAGGCTGAGGGTTAGGGGGAGAGGCAGGGGAGAGGCTGGGGGGCAGGGGGAGAGGCTGAGGGTTAGGTGGAGAGGCTGAGGGATCAGGGGAGAGGCTGGGGGCAGGGGAGAGGCTGGGGGCAGGGGAGAGGCTGGGGGGGCAGGGGAGAGGCTGGGGGGGGGGCAGGGGAGAGGCTGGGGGGGGGGCAGGGGAGAGGCTGAGGGTTAGGGGGAGAGGCTGAGGGTTAGGGGGAGAGGCAGGGGAGAGGCTGGGGGCAGGGGGAGAGGCTGAGGGTTAGGTGGAGAGGCTGAGGGATCAGGGGAGACGCTGGGGGGCAGGGGAGAGGCTGGGGGGCAGGGGAGAGGCTGGGGGGGGGCAGGGGAGAGGCTGTGGGGGGGGGCAGGGGAGAGGCTGTGGGGGGGGCAGGGGAGAGGCTGGGGGGGGGGCAGGGGAGAGGCTGTGGGGGGGGGCAGGGGAGAGGCTGTGGGGGGGGGGCAGGGGAGAGGCTGTGGGGGGGGGGCAGGGGAGAGGCTGGGGGGGGGGCAGGGGAGAGGCTGGGGGGGGCAGGGGACAGGCTGGGGGGGGCAGGGGAGAGGCTGGGGGGGGGGCAGGGGAGAGGCTGGGGGGGCAGGGGAGAGGCTGGGGGGGCAGGGGAGAGGCTGAGAATGCAGGGGGGAGAGGCTGAGAATGCAGGGGGGAGAGGCTGGGGACCGGGGGAGAGGCTGGGGGGGCAGGGGGAGAGGCTGAGGGTTAGGTGGAGAGGCTGAGGGGTCAGGGGAGACGCTGGGGGGGGGCAGGGGAGAGGCTGGGGGGGGCAGGGGAGAGGCTGGGGGGCAGGGGAGAGGCTGGGGGGGCAGGGGAGAGGCTGAGGGTTAGGGGAGAGGCTGAGGGTTAGGGGGAGAGGCTGGGGGGGCAGGGGAGAGGCTGGGGGGGGCAGGGGAGAGGCTGGGGGCAGGGGAGAGGCTGGGGGGGCAGGGGGAGAGGCTGAGGGTTAGGTGGAGAGGCTGAGGGATCAGGGGAGACGCTGGGGGCAGGGGAGACGCTGGGGGCAGGGGAGAGGCTGGGGGGGGGCAGGGGAGAGGCTGGGGGGGCAGGGGAGAGGCTGGGGGGGGGGCTGGGGGGAGGCAGGGGAGAGGCTGGGGGGGGCAGGGGAGAGGCTGGGGGGGGGGCAGGGGAGAGGCTGGGGGGGCAGGGGAGAGGCTGCCCCCTAGCAGGGGAGCAGCTGAGGATGCAGGGGGGCCAGGGCGGGCAGAGGGGAGAGGCTGGGGGTGACGGGGCGGGCGGCCGGGAGAAGGATGGGCAGGATTCTGGTTCCCTCCCTCCATGCAGCGCTGGGGTCCGGGGCAGGTGTTGAGCTTCCGGCACACACAGTGTGACAGAGGCCGGAAGCTCCCAGCTGCAGCCCCGCGTTCCCAGATCTTCTCTCCTGCTCGGCGATGACGTCACATCACGTGAGCGCCGCCTAGCAGGAGACAAGATCCGGGACCGCGGGGCTGCAGCTGGGAGCTTCCGGCCTCTGTCACACTGTGTGTGCCGGAAGCTCAACACCTGCCCCGGACCCCGGCGCTGCATGGGGGGAGGGAACCAGCCTGCCTGCCCATCCTTGTCCCGGCCGCTCCGTCACCCCCCCCCCAAACCCCCCCCCCCCCCCTCCCGGCGCGGACTAGGCACCCGTGGGCCGGTGCCTACGGAGTTTTTTTTTTTTTTTAAGTAATAAAAAAAGGTGTTCCCCGCGGGTGCCGCCCCCCGCAGGGCGCCGCCCTAGGCACCGGACCACAGGTGCCTAGTGGCAAATACGGCCCTGGATGATACATCCCTATGTATATCCCTGTAAAGTTACATAAGGACCAAGTCTCTGAGGACAGCTTAATGTGGTTACATGGTACACTCTGTTTCATCAAATAGTTTGCTAAGATCCTCATTTTTTAATATCTATAGAGCAGGTTTTATTGTGTGTACGGTAAGGGCTTGCACGTGTGGGTTGCTATTCCACTTTATGTTTTTTGTATGTATCGATGACATGTCAAAAGTAACAGGTACACTTCAATAGCCAATTCAATTTTTTAAATTTGAAGCATACACTACCTAATGGGCCACAGTGTATTGTAACTAATTACAGGGGGCACAGTGTATTGTAACTAATTACAGGGGGCACAGTGTATTGTAACTAAAACAGGGGGCACAGTGTATTGTAACTAATTACAGGGGGCACAGTGTATTGTAACTAAAACAGGGGGCACAGTGTATTGTAACTAATTACAGGGGCACAGTGTATTGTAACTAAAACAGGGGGCACAGTGTATTGTAACTAATTACAGGGGGCACAGTGTATTGTAACTAAAACAGGGGGCACAGTGTATTGTAACTAATTACAGGGGGCACAGTGTATTGTAACTAATTACAGGGGGCACAGTGTATTGTAACTAAAACAGGATGCACAGTTTATTATAACTAATTACAGGGGGCACATTGTATTATGACTAGTTAGAGGCTAAGGGTTCATTTACACTGAAAGATTATCTGATTATCTGCCAAATATTTGAAGCCAAAGCCAGGAATGGATTTGAAAAGAGGAAAAATCTCAGGCTTTCCTTTATGACCTGATCTCTGTTTATAGTCTGTTTCTGGCTTTGGCTTCAAAACTTTGGCAGATAATCTGTAAAATAATCTTTCTGTGTAAATAGACCCTAAGCTCACACAACATAACTTTTCTATTAATAGATTAATAGAAAAGATACATTGCATTGAAGTCAGAGGGAATCCTGGCCGGAGTGTATACACATAGTATACACTCCAGACGGGATTACAAGCGTCCGCAGGAAAAACTGACATTTCGTAAACTGACAGTTCTGTGCATCCACTATTCAATGAATAGCGGCCGCACAGAACTGTCAGTTCACACAATGGAAAGCGTGGTTTCGGCCACACTTTCCATTGTGTGCTAGGGTAAACTGGGATAAGGGCTTACACTGATGTGCCAGCATCCCAATTCAGCACAAATGTAGATCACCTTGATTATCTTCACGTACACCGGCCGTTCTGTGACACGGCCGGGTCACAGAACGGCCGGTGTCTCACTCTGTGAAAACAAGGGCAACAGGGCACAGTGTATTATGATTAATTACAGGGGGCACATTGTATTATAACTAATTACAGAGGGCACAGTGTATAATAACTAATTACAGAGGGCATGGTGTATTATAACTTATTATAGGGGGCATGGTGTATTATAACTAATTACAAAGGGCACAGTGTATTATTACTAATTACAGAGGGCATGGTGTATTATAACTTATTATAGAGGGCATGTTGTATTATAACTAAATTACAGAGGGCATGGTGTATTATAACTAATTACAAAGGGCACAGTGTATTATTACTAATTACAGAGGGCATGGTGTATTATAACTTATTATAGAGGGCATGTTGTATTATAACTAAATTACAGAGGGCATGGTGTATTATAACTAATTACAGGGGGTACAGTGTTTTATAACTAATTACAGGGGGTACAGTGTATTATAACTAATTACAGGGAGCAGAGTGTATTATAACTAATTACAGAGGGCATGGTGTATTATAACTAATTACAGGGGGCAGAGTGTATTATAACTAATTACAGGGGGTACAGTGTTTTATAACTAATTACAGAGGGCATGGTGTATTATAACTAATTACAGGGGGCAGAGTGTATTATAACTAATTACAGAGGGCATGGTGTATTATAACTAATTACAGGGTGCATGGTGTATTATAACTAATTATAGGGGACACAGTGTATTATAACTAATTATAGGGGGCACAGTGTATTATAACTAATTATAGGGGGCACAGTGTATTATAACTAATTATAGGGGGCATGGTGTATTATAACTAATTACAAGGGGTACAGTGTATTATAATGAATTGTTGGAGGGTAGAGTAAATTCCAACTAACCAGTGGCGTAGCTACCATAGAGGCAGGGTAGGCAGTTGCTATGGGGCCCGGGAGGGGGGGCCGGGGGAGAAGGTAAGGTAAGGCCGGGGAGAAGGTAAGAGAGTGTGTCCTGCTTAACTCCTCATGTACTGCAGTGTGTAAGTGGCCCAATGTTTACTTACATGCTGCAACACAAAGAAAGGGTTAGCAAGCAGAAGACAGAGATCTCTGCTTCACTGCTCTGATAGCCTCTGACCTCTGTTCTCCAGCTGCAATCAAGTAAGGAAGGAAAATGTGCAGAGGTCAGGGGTTATCAGTGCACCAGCAGTGAATCATATATATATATATATATATATATATATATATATATATATATATACACACACAGTGCTTTGGGTTGTGCGTAGGGAAGGGGGCCCCTTAAAATTTTTTGCTATGGGGCCCCGTAAATCCTAGCTACGCCCCTGCAACTAAAGGGAGCATAGTATATTATTAAGAAAAGTCCCAAGTAGGCAGGGAAAGCAGTGCAGATGTAAATTAGGGCAATCTTACCCCTGTCCTGACACACAGTATATTATGATTAACAGTAGAAGGTACTGTGTTATATTAAATCACAGGGGACCACATTGTACTATAATACTATGTACTAGCACAGTGTATTATAATGAATTTCAGGAGAGCACAGTGTATTATAATGAATTACAGGAGAGACCAGGGTATTATAAATACAGTAATAATAGTGGTGCAGTGTATTACAATTACTATTTGGCAACACTGTGTATATCTATATCATAAAAATGAAAGTCTGTCTGTCTGTTTGTCCCATATAGACTTACAAACGCCTGAACCGTTTGACTCCAAATTTGGCACACAGATACATTGGGTTTTAGCAAAGGTCCTGTCCCCGCCAGATGTACAGGAGGGGAGGGGGAGGGGGAAGAGCGGCGTCCCATAGAGATGAATTGGAAAATCTCCACACTGCACACAGGAGATATAATTAGCTGCAGCTGCCCAGAGAAAACGGCAGTTGGGAGCCTTAGCAACCAATAGGATTACTGCTTTCATTTTCACAGGGAGTTGTGGTTGCAAGGGCAGCTGCCTCACAACATCCACAGAAATAACTGGTAGACCCCCTACTCCATCTATACAGTACATGTATACAGGACCCCCTACTCCATCTATACAGTATATGTATACAGGACCTCCTGCTCCATCTATACAGGTATACAGAGCAGTATTACCAGCTGCTGCTGCCCTAAGCACTAAACCTGAGGATGCCCCTCACGTAGCAATTAGCATCAGGACTGGTAGGTAATAGCTCCACACGTCTCATTTAACACCGCCACACCAGACCTGACCAATACCGCCATACTGTGACTGGATAACACTGCCACACCAGACCTGACCAATACCGCCATAATGTGACTGGATAAAACCGCCATACCAGACCTGACCAATACTGCCATACTGTGACTGGATAACAACTCCATACCAGACCTGACCAATACCGCCATACTGTCACTGGATAACACTGCCATACCAGACCTGACCAATACCGCCACACTGTGGCTGGATAACACTGCCACACCAGACCTGACCAATACCGCCACACTGTGACTGGATAACACTGCCACACCAGACCTGACCAATACTGCCATACTGTGACTGGATAACACTGTCATATCAGACCTGACCAATACCGCCATACTGTGACTGGATAACACTGCCATACCAGACCTGACCAATACCACCATACTGTGACTGGATAACACCACTATACCAGACCTGACCAATACCGCCATACTGTGACTGGATAACACTGCCATACCAGACCTGACCAATACCGACATACTGTGACTGGATAACACTGTCATACCATACCAAATAAGACCGCCACACCAGACAATACCACCATACTGTGACTGGATAACACCGCCACACCAGACCTGACGAATACCTCCATACTGTGACTGGATAACACCGCCATATCAGAACTGACGAATACCACCAAACTGTGACTGGATAACTCTGCCATACCAGACCTGACCAATACGGCCACACTGTGACTGGATAACACTGCCATACCACACCTGACCAATACAGCCACACTGTGACTGGATAACACTGCTATACCAGACCTGACCAATACCGCCATACTGTGACTTGATAACACCGCCATACCAGACCTGACCAATACCACCATACTGTGACTGGATAACACCACCACACCAGACCTGACCAATACCGCCATACTGTGACTGGATAACAACGCCATACCAGACCTGACCAATACCGCCATACAATGACTGGATAACACCGCTATACCAGACCTTACCAATACCGCCATACTGTGACTGGATGAATCTGCCATACCAGACCTGACCAATACCGTCATACTGTGACTGGATAACACTGCCACAGCACCTCCACCAACTCTATATTACAGGTATACAGAACCCCAAACTATACACTACAGGTATACAGGACCCCCGAACTATATACTTCAGGTATACAAGACCTCCACCAACTCTATACTACAGGTATACAGCACCTCCACCAACTCTATACTACAGGTATACAAGACCCTCTATACACACTGAGGCTAGGTTAACACTATGTAACTGTGCGGCTGTATTTTTTATGCGGCTGTAAATGTGCGGATGAAACTCCGGCTGTGGTAAAAAATAGACATGCGGCTCAAAACATACGGTCATTTACTTGGAAATCTGGTTCAACTAAAAATAACAAATAAAATCTTAAGAAAGTGATGCAAACACCTCTGGATGCATCTGGTAAAGCAGGGAACACAGTTTACATGAATTGCTATTACCAGGGTTTGCGATCCTCTGCACTAATGCCGATGTCTCTCATGGTTAATCTATTAAAATAATAAAACACAGTTTCTTTGTAATAAAGTCCCTTTCGTTGGTCAATAATTAAATTTAAACGAATCCATCATTTTGCAATTAAATATACTGTTAGGGTACAAACCCACACACCGAATACACAGCAGATACGCAGCAAAAACGCAGCAGATTTGAAGCAGATTTGGTGGTGCAGATTTGAAGCTATGTTCAGTTATTTAGATCTAATCTGCTGCGTATTTGCTGCGTGTTTGTTGCGTATTTGCTGCGTATCGCAGCAGTAAATAAGCTGCGTATACGGTGTGTGGGTTTATACCCTTAAAATAAATAGATATATAAATAAATGTATATTTATATATATATTTATTTTTTGACAGTACATTTAATTGCAAAATGATGGATTCGTTAGAATTAAATTATTGAACAACGAAACTGAATTTATTTAATCGAAAATGTGTTTATTAATTAAATATTAATTAGTACAGGAAGCTCCATAAGCCGTTAATTCATATGCCGGCAATAGAGCTTTCTGTACTAATCATCACTTTACTTTAATGAAAACATCAAATGTTTCTTCTAATTATGTTATCACAATAGCATTATTAGAAGAAACATTTAGAATTATATGTGCGCTCAGCTGATTGGCTGATCGGCTGAGCGCACATATAATTAGCGGGTCCGCAGCACAGTGACTTCATTGTGCTGCGGACCAGCGAAGAGGACACATCGGGGTGAGTATAAAGCTCTCCCCACCCCCTCCCCAGCACTGCACCCCTCCCAGCATGGAAGGGGGGGTCACTTAACCCCTTCCTTGCTGGGATGGGTGCAGTCTGACATCAGTCTGGCCCCCAAGGGGTTAAGGGGATGCAATACATCCTCCCTTAACCCCTTGGGGGCCAGACTGTAAGCAGCGATCTGTAAAGATGCTGCATACTGTAAGGAGCACAACACCGCTCACAATGATGGGTGTTGTGCTCCTGTTTGTGTGTTTTTTGTGTGTTTTCTCCCTTTTTGTTTTTCAGATATCGGTATCCTGTGGATTACGTCGGATTCCGTGGACTACGTCGATGACCAGCGTTTTTTTATTTTTGTTTTTAATAAAATGGTCAATGAGGGGTGTGGGGGTGTTTTTATTTGAATAAAAAATTTTTTTAACTTGTGTCTTGTCTTTATTTCTTTACTTTATAGACTTAGTAGTTGAAGCCGTCTAATAGACGGAATCCATTACTAAGTTGGGGCCTAGTGTTAGCCGGTATAAAAATGGCTAACACTAACCCCCTATTATTACCCCAGTACCCAATGCCACCAGGGGTACTGGGAAAGAGCCGGGTGCCAGTGGTCCCGGAGCGTCAAAATTGGCGCTCCTGGACCGGGCGGCAGCAGGCTGGTAAGATTTAGGCTGGGGGATGGCCTAAACCAATGGCTCTTCCCACCCTGGTGTTACCAGGCTGCTGTCGTTTGGTTTTTAACCCGGCTGGTTTATAAAAATAGGGGGTACCCTATGCGGTTTTTTTAAATAAATAAATAATAAAAAAAAAACCGCATAGGGTCCCCCCTATTTTTATAACCAGCCGGGTTAAAACCAAGCGACAGCAGCCTGGTAACACCAGGGTGGGAAGAGCCATTGGTTTAGGCCCTCCCCAGCCTAAATCTTACCAGCCTGCTGCCGCCCGGTCCAGGAGCGCCAATTTTGACGCTCCGGGACCACTGGCACCCGGCTCTTCCCAGTACCCCTGGTGGCATTGGGTACTGGGGTAATAATAGGGGGTTAGTGTTAGCCATTTTATACCGGCTACACTAGGCCCCAACTTAGTAATGGATTCCATTTATTAGACGGCTTCCACTACTAAGTCTATAAAGTAAAGAAATAAAGACAAGACACAAGTTAAAAAATTTTTTTATTCAAATAAAAACACCCCCACACCCTCATTGACCATTTTATTAAAAAAATAAAATAAAAAAACGCTGCTCATCGACGTAGTCCACGGAATCCGACGTAATCCCCAGGATACCGATATCTGAAAAACAAAAAGGGAGAAACACAAAAACAGGAGCACAACACCCATCATTGTGAGCGGTGTTGTGCACCTTACAGTATGCAGCATCTTTACAGATCGCTGCTTACAGTCTGGCCCCCAAGGGGTTAAGGGAGGATGTATTGCATCCCCCTTAACCCCTTGGGGGCCAGACTGATGTCAGACTACACCCATCCCAGCAAGGAAGGGGTTAACTGACCCCCCCTTCCTTGCTGGGAGGGGTGCAGTGCTGGGGAGGGGGTGGGGAGAGCTCTATACTCACCCCGATGTGCCCTCGTCGCTGGTCCGCAGCACAATGAAGTCACTGTACTGCGGACCGGCTCTGTATATGTGCGCTGAGGCCGATCAGCCAATCAGCTGAGCGCACATATAATTCTAAATGTTTCTTCTAATAATGCTATTGTGATAACATAATTAGAAGATACATTTGATGTTTCATTAAAGTAAAGTGATGATTAGTACAGAAAGCTCTTTTGCCGGCAATATGAATTAACGGCTTATGGAGCTTCCTGTACTAATTAATATTTAATTAATAAAACA